>NC_136430.1:203535000-203765000 GCF_052849685.1 Lactuca virosa | reverse complement strand
GACTTTTAAAAAAAATCGCTAGTCGTGATTTGCGGGGTGCAACCTTTACAATTTACTATTGTAGATACGGATTGTGCAAAATAACATTTACAAAAAAGTTTTTGTTTGTTATTGTTTTTTTTTTAAAAAAGATTTACACAAAAAACGTTGTTTAGCATTCAAAATTTACAGAATAGTAATTAAAAGTTTCAAAATAAAAAAAAATGCATTCCGACATTATATATATATGTAATAAGGTTTTTGTAAATTTTATATTAGACAATAACCTTTTTTGTAGCTTTGTGGAACGCAGGGACCAATTATGTAATTTTCTTATTAGACAGGGACCTTGTTTGTACATCTTTGTAATTTTCCTATTAAAGCAAGGATACTTTATATAAATTTAGGGAAGTATGTTCAATTCATTAGGCGTTTTATTTTGGAAAATCTCTAGTATAATCTCGTTATATTCCATTAATTAAGAAGAAAGTTCAATTTTTTTTAATAGAAAAGGCTAAGAAACCAACAAATTTTTCACTTTAGCCTTTTTTGACATGCTCAGTAGATCATGTGAGCAAATCATTAATTTTTCTAAAATAATGAGACTTTTCTGTATATTTCCTCAAAATTTATATATAATATATAAAATATGATAAATTCAAGCCACCATGCAAACGCCTAATAGTATTTATGATTGAATTTGGGATGATTCTTAAATCGGAGACCATAATGGTTCTTATTATTGAACATTGGTGTCCTCTGGGTGGTTCTCAAATCGGAGACCTTCATAGTATTTATGATTGAATTTTCGATCATCTAAACAAAGAAAAGATGAAAAGAAGAAATTATGAATGCTCACTTAGGGTGAGTTGGAGTGTATAAATTAATGTGCTATCTAGAAATGAGTATTATAATACAAATTAACGGCTAAATGACTTGGAAGTATTCCCTATATTTGGGATATATTTGAGATACTTAGGGGCTGTTTGGCAGGATCTGAATTTTTAAGAGGTCTGAATTTCTAAAAGGGTCTGAAATTTTAAGAGCTGAATGTTTAACATGCTGTTTGGTTGGGACCTCTGAATTGTTGTGCTGAATTATTAAAATGACAATTTTACCATTCTGTTTTATTTTTTATTGAATTCAACTGTTTATTTAGAAAATAACCTAATAAATTTCTTAAATATGTATTAAAAAATATATAAAAACCATATAAAATCCAAATTTAGCATAAATCAAAATTAAACACAAATCCAAATCAAACTTAAATATTTTTAAATCCACAAAATCATACTAAAATCCAAATAAAATCCTACAAATTTAATTTTATCCCAATTGATTCGCAATCTGGTCACGCAAATTATCCATGTATTCATTTCCTTGTGAACCTCATTCCATATCGTGTACGCTTTCGCCATCATTCTCCCCTTGTGCTTGAGCATTGTTCTCCTCGAACGCCATAAATAACTCATCATGAATATCACATTTCCTTATGAAATTGTGGACTGCAAAACAAGCAACGACTATATCTCTTTGCACTGAAAAAGGAAAAGGAGCCATTCGCTTTAGGATTGAGAATCTCGCCTTCAAAACACCGTAAGCACGTTCAATAACATTTCTGAGTTGCGCATGTGCATGATTGCATTTTTCCTCCTTATTTAATGCACGTCGTCGTCGATAATCGGCTAACCAATACCTCGTGTTGCGGTAAGGAGTCATAAATCCACGAGTGTTGGTGTATGCAGCATCGCAAAGGTAATATTTATCTATACACATGAGTGAAGGAAGTATTATATATAGAAGTTTAAAATCGTATTTTAGAATATTTTTAAAAAGAATTAAAAACCTGGAGGAGGGAACGGAAAGCCTGAAGTCGGGTTACATGCAACTTCTTTCAAAACTCGCAAATCATGTGTTATACCCTCCCAACCAGCCCATACGAATGTGAATATCATATCAAAATCACAAATTCCTAAAACATTTTGAAAGCATTCACCTTTTCCTCTTCCCCTATAGCGAGTTTGTTGATCAGCAGGCACGACTGCATGTACAAGAGTTCCATCTAACGCACCTATTGCTCCAGGAAAGATTTCTTTTAGCTTACGATGCCTCTCTGAGGAATTCACGGTTGCATTAGAATTCGTTGGCACTATAACTTCTTTTGCAAAAATCATCATTGCATTTAGCACCTCATGAAAGCATCTATGAACTGTTTCTGTGGAGTGTTGAAACCTTCGTTTGATAATCTTGAACCGTTTATTATGTGCTATAGTTGTCAAGAACATAGCCATTTTTTCTTCAACGCTTATATGCCTACTACTTTGCAACCAATTGTTTCGTCTAAAATGATTGCATAAAAGTACATATGCTTCACGTGAAAGACGCATCAGCTCATGACATTGTGTAGAAGTTCCATGTAACAATTATTGTGTATGTTGATGAACGCTCATTTCCGAATCATTATCAATTGCCCTTCCAATTCTGTTGGATGCTAGATTCAACCAATAGCAACATAGTAACATGAAAAATGCAATTTCTTCATCCGAATCCATAAGCAATCTGTTATTTTGAAAATATATAACAATTATATTAACAACATACAACATAAAAATTCATCCAAAACATCAAGTCATTCATATCATATAAAAATCTAGTAATCCAAAACATCAAGTCATTCATGTCAAGTAATCCAAAAAAAACCATCTAGTGCAAACCAAACATCTAGTTATCCAAAAAAAAACCATCAAAACATTCAAAAAAATCTACTTAGCGAAACATTCCATAATGTGCTCCAACAGTCTTGACCCAATTCTCACAAATAGCTGGATAATGGTTAACCACACGTGGCTTTTATCCGCACCTTCACCAAAAAGAGCAACAACAGTAGTGTATCTTGGATCAAATATTCCCCATCCTAACTTCTCCAATTTTTCCATACACGCATCCAAATTTGAAGAAGAATGCCTTTCCACAAATATTTTAGCAACTGTGGCAATATCTTCCCCGATTTCAAGCAATCTTGAATTGGATGCATCTTTACCCTTATCTTTACCTTTATCTTTACTTTTATTTTGACTCTTTGTCGTATCTGTAGTCTTTCTTTTTTTTGATTGAGCGGATGACTCGTCACTGAGACCTACAGTTTCTTGTTGAGTGCAATCAATGTCATCAAAGTCATGCAAACTATACTGGCTTGACTCTTGAGTAGGACGGGGAAGGGTAGAAGTTGGCCCCCAACTATGAATGCCTGTCGCAGTCGCGCCTTCCAACAACTGTGTGCAAAGGTCGGGGTACGGTAGTGGCGTGCGTCTCAAAGAATCCACATGTTTGTTTGACTGTTTGAAACAAATATTTTATTATTTAAAAATGATAATATATTTTTTATAACTAAACAAAATACCTTCGATTCTAGTTCCCATTCTTCTTTGGAAAGATTGAAGGTGTTGGTTGTTGAATTGTACACATTGGCGGTTTTGTTTTTTAACTTCAAAAAAGCACTAAATTTTGACTTTAGGTAGTCATAGCGGTTCTTCATTTGTTTTTGGTCGACAATGAAGTTACGTTCAATTTTTAATGTTTCAGCAACATTCCTCCAAGATAGTGCTTTCAAACTACTCACTTCCCGTCCATTAACCGTAACTTTACGTAAACAAGCTTCTAGAAACGTTTTCTCTACACCTTCAACCTTCCAACTAATCCTATCCTTCTTTTCTCCCATTGCTTTGATCAATTCAACAAAAAAATGTATGTTTTAACAACAAGTTCAGCATTGCAAATACACATTTTCAACAACAATTTAAGCAATATAAAGGCACATTATCAATAACTACTTCAACAAAACAAATGCACAATAGCAAAAGTAATGGATATTTCATGAACATCAAAGAGAAGTAAGAATTCAGCAACAAAATTTCAGCATAATAATCATGAAAACATTAGACATAACATCAAAATAACACCAAAATTCAGCATATAACATCAAAATTCAGCATATAACATCAAAATGCTACATATAACATCAAAATTCTACATATAACATCTAAATTCAGCATCAAGATTCAGCATCAACATTGAATCAAACATAACATCAAAATTCAGCATCAATATTTGATCATATCCATTGAACACATTCAGATTGAAACATATAACATCACTACCCAGCATATAACAACATAATGAAGCATATAACATCATAATGGAGTAAAACATCAACTATTAATTTTGATTTAACAAATCAGAAAATGATAGCATAATGAATTCGATTTTTGACTTTCAATTTTGAAGGGAAAGAAGGAACAGTCGCAGGCGGAAGGAAGAAAGGAAGAAACAGAAGGAAAAAACCAAACCTGCTGTAGTTGGCGGAAGAAAAATCGGAGCTGGCGGCGGCGTTGCTGGCGGCGTCGGTGAGCGGCGTCGCTAGCTTCGTCGGTGGGAGCAGTCGCAGGCGTCGGACCTGGAGGGGAGAAACGCGATGGCAGCAGACGTTGTGGGAAGGAAAGAAAGAGGCGGTCGATTTAGGGCAAATAGAAGGAACGCGTGTTTCTTTTATTTTTCAGACTTGGTTTAACATCTGAAAAAATAAGAGGTATTTTTAAGTTTAAGAGGTAAAATATAATATGTAAACAAACGCTTTGAATCTGAAATTTTAAGACATTGCCTCTTAATTTTACAATTAAGAGGTAAACAAACGACCCCTTACATGGGAAATTTAAACGTGTACCCTTACATATATGATAGACATATTGATGACGGTTAAATGGATTTCGTTAGTGTGTTGTGATGAGGGAATAGATGTCACTCGTTTTGTTTATGTATAAGTATGGATGTTATACATCTTGGTATCAATTTTGTAATATGAAGTACACCATATTTCATAAGCAATGCCTTTAGGTTGGTGGGTGTCATACCACACTCATCACACACATTTTTTTACTGTCACATTAATTTTTACCACACCCCACAAAACTGATGAGTGTCATACCACATCTACCACAATACATATTTTTATGCATGAAGTACAACATTTGAAGGAGTGACTATTTTTTCCCGTGCGGTAAAGTTGTAACACACTCTATGCATACCGCACTTTTGTTTGGGGGGTCGATGCGGTGTTTACTGCATACCGCACTATAGGTGCACCACATGCTCTTAAAATGATTTTCTTTAGTGTTCTTTGTATTAGAATTTGTGGTATTACATGTTGATTATGTGTGAAACTATGGAGTAACAAATTAAAAGTCATAAAAGATCCATAGTATATAATAATATTTATATGATATATGATACGTTTTATTATTTATCAACTAAAATAAATAATAAATCATTTTATTTTGGTATTTTAACGATCATGCAACAAGTTAAATAAAGTATTTTATTTAATAATATTAAAATAAGTTTTACTAAATACGTTATAATGATGTGTGCTTACACATTAATGGACTTTTTCTGTTATTTGGGATGGTTCCCAAGTCGAAGACCATAACGGTTCTTATTATTGGACATTGGTGTCGTTTGGGTGGTTCTCAAATCGGAGACCATCATAGTATTTTCGATTGAATTATTCGATCATCTAAACAAAGTAAAGATGAAAAACAAAATTATGAATGATCACTTAGGGTGAGTTGGAGTGTATAAGTAAATGTGCTATCTAGAAATGAGTATTTTAATATAGATTAAAGGCTAAATGAATTGGAAGTATTCCTTATGTTTGTGATATATTTGAGATACTTACATGGGACATTTAAACTGTCACATCATCGGCTGGCGGCGGAAACGTTGAGTTGTGCGACATTTAGGGATGTTGGATCTCAAGACAAGTACATTGAATAGTACACGAAAATATAACACAATTGCTTCTTTTATTCATTATTTGATAAAAATGAGTTACATCACTCGACCTCCAAACACTCCCTAAACATAAATTAAATGATAAGAAACTAAAATAAAGCTTTCATCGGCCAAGTGACGACTTCTTTCGACACTCTGTTTCCATTGCTACTCATTTCCTGAGAATACATGGGGTTTGAAAACGTCAACATAATATTGGTAAGTTCACAGGTTTTTAGGGTTTTATAATTTTAAGAATAGTTTTTATAACTCTTTAAAAGGGTTTCTATTCTTTGTATTATTAGATTCTTGATATTTATAAGATATTATGGCAGAGTAACAACTAAGTTCAATGTTTATCCTAAAATTTGGCCAGCATAACGACTAGAATCTAGGTTTTTCTAGGGAATAGGCCAACATAACAAGTAGGTATAATCCTCGAGTATAATCTTAGACATTATAACGACTAGGAATAATATCATATTTAAAGCTTAGGCAGGGTAACAACCGGACATAATATTATCCTAATGTTTGCATGTAGTTTCAAACTATTGATATGTTACAAGTAATAATCTTTTTGTAAAATCATTGAAATAGTTTTATAGCATCTATCCCCCCCCCCAAATAAAACATTTCAAAATGGTAAAGGTGGGGTCGTGAAACTCATCCTAGTAGCCTGATACTTTGATGTAGGGTAGATTCGGGCTCAGGACCTTGGAGATTGGCTCGAGATGGAGTGGCTTCAACCAGAGAGAGGGGAGAGCTATTGAGATGGGTGTGCAGACGAGGTCTGCAAATACCTCTATTTATAGCAGGACTTTGAGGTGCACATGGCGCAAATAATTGTGAGCGTCGCGCGTGAGTCTCGCGGCTCCATCTGGGAGTCGCCCACGTGTCACTCTCTCGCTAGGCCACGTCATCCACAATCGTCGCGAATCCGGGGTCAGAATGTGCGTTGGGCAAGGCGTGCACCTCGTATGCGTATAAATGATTTTGTAAAAATCATATCTTCTGTGTACGAGCTCCAATCTTTACCCTCTTTATATCTATGGGATGGTCTCAACTAGTACTACAACTTTTTTTTAGATTGTTTTGGCTAGTTTTGATTTTCACCTTTTTGTCCTAACGAGTTTAAAGTTAAATGATTTTATAAAAATCATATCTTCTACATACGACCTCCATTTTTGGCGTTCTTTGTCTTATTGTTCTCATCTCGAAAAAAATACTACGACTTTCCTTTTGGTGACACTAGCCAAAACTCGACCGATTTCTTAATCCTATTTCGACATTAATAACTTTAATTACGCGGTTGATTTTACTTTTTACTAAAACCATAACTCCTCCATTCGAAGTTAGATTTTTACGAAACTTATATCTCTGGAATCATATCATCGTGTACTTTCCGAATACATTAACCAACTTAGAAAACAACACGACTTTTTGGACACTCATTTGTTGGTCTATGAGTCGATTTATCCTTATACGTAAGAGTATAATCAATCATATTTATTTATAAAAATGAAATATTACATTGATACTCTATTAAATTTATTTATCTAAGCTAATTTCCAACAGTGGTCAGTGACGAAGTTTTCCTAGTTGTCACATTCTCCCCACGTTTAAAGAATTTTTTCCCGAAATTCAGTTTGTAGTCGGGATTCCTTCGAACAAATGAGGGTACTTGCTCTTTATTTGATCTTCATGTTCCTAAGTGTACTCCGGTCCTTGCTTAGAGTTACATCGTACCTTTAGTATGGGGATTCGGCTTTGCTTATGCCTTTTGACTTCTCGATCCATAATATCTATCGGTTCCTTGACGAAGTTTAGCTTGGTATTGACTTGAATCTCCTCAAGAGGAATGATAAGTGTATCATCATATAGACACTTCTTGAGATTTGACACATGGAAGATATCATGCACACCGTTGAGTTCTTGGGGTAACTTGAGCCAGTAAACTACTGGATGAATCCTTTCGAGGATCTTGAATGGTCCTATGTATCTTGGATTCAACTTTCCCCACTTTTCGAATCTTATGACTCGTTTCCAAGGAGAGACCTTTAGCATAACCCTGTCTCCAACTTGGAATGCAAGAGGTTTGCGTCTGAAATCAGCATATCTCTTTTGATGACTATGAGCGGTCTTCAAAGGCTCTCGTATCTTCACGATCTTCTCAGTGGTCTCATGGATGATTTATGGGCTTGTTAGCAAGGTATCTCCTACGAATTCCTTTTCTACTTACGTATCTCCTACTTCTGCCCAGCATATTGGTGATCGACACTTACGACCATATAAAGCTTCAAATGGTGCAACCTTGATGTTGGTGTGATAGTTATTATTGTATGAGAACTCGATCAAAGGTAGATGAGTGTCCCATGAATTTCCAAAATCTATCACACATGCTCTGAGCATATCCTCCAACGTCTGGATTGTCCTTTTGGCTTTGACCGTCGGTTTGAGGATGATAGGATGTGCTCATATCTAGATGGGTACCAAGACATTTCTCTAGTCTTCGCCAGAATCGTGAGGTGAATCTACTATCTCTATCTAAGATAATGGATACTGGAACCCCATGCAATCTGACCATTCTCAAAGATATGTCATGGTCAGCTTCTCCATCTTATCCGTCTCCTTGATTGGTAGGAAGTGGGCATACTTGGTCAGTCTATATACTACTACCTATATAGTGTCGTAACCAGTAGATGTTATTGGTATTTTTGTTACAAAGTCCATCAAAATCTGTTCCCACTTCCATTCTTGGATTTTTGGTTGTTGCAATAATCCTGATGGCTTTTGGTGCCCCGCCTTGACTTTCGAGCAAGTCAGGCACTTGCCTACATATGTAACAATCTCTGCTTTCATATTTGGCCACCAATAAAGCTCCTTTAATTCTAAGTACATCTTTTATGCTCTGAGTGAATGGAATATCTCGTCTTATCAGCTTCATTCATGTCTAGCCTCCTAGTATCACCAAATTTTGGAACCCAAATTCGGTTAATGAAACATCTCGCTCCATTTTCCTTAACTTCGAGTTGTTTTTCCATTCCTCGCAGATCTTTCGTACTCATGTTTTCTCCCGTGAGAGCATTCATTTGAGCATCCAGAATCTATGAGGTCACATTCGAATGGATAGTCATGGTCAATGCTCTAACTCTTTGGGGTTTGACTCGCTCCTTTAGACTTAAAGCATCAGCCACTGCATTGGCTTTGTCTGGATGATAACGGATCTCACATTCATAGTCGTTCAACAACTCTAACTATCTTTGTTGTCTCATGTTAAGCTCCTTTTGATCGAACATGTGCTGAAGACTCTTGTGATCCGTGTATATTGTGCATTTTGTTCCATAAAGTTAATGACGCCATATTTTCAGGGAAAAAACTATAGCTCCCAACTCTAAATCGTGGGTGGTTCAGTTGTTCTCATGCACCTTGATTTGTCGTGAGGCGTAAGTTATGACTTTCAGCGCTCTACATCAATACACATCCTAATCCTTGATGCGAAGCATCATAATACACGACGAAATTTTTAGGGCCTTCTGGAAGGGATAGTATTGGTGCCCTACACAACATTTCATTTAGCTTTTGGAAATAAGCTTCTTGTTTATCTCCCTAAACAAACTTTATCTCCTTTTGTGTTAATGTTGTGAGAGTCTTGGCTATTCAGGAGAAGTTAACTATGAATCTCCGATAGTATCCTGCGAGACCTAGGAATTGACGCACTTCGGTTGGTGTCTTGGGTGCTTCCCAGCTCTTCACAGCTTCAATATTGGAAGGATCAACATGAATTCACTTCTCACTAACTACGTGTCCTAAAAAGTGTAATTCTCTAATCCAAAATTCACACTTAGAGAATTTTGCGTACTATAACGCTTGCAGATTCAGGCTAGTCAATTTAGAGATAATAAGCGTTAAAAATGACTTTTTGATAGAAGATTTTTTATTTAACAACCATAAAAATCATGCCAAATTTAAACATTTAAAACATTTCCAAAACCAGTTAATTACTACAAAACTTGTTTTCAAAATATCCAATGTCAGAGTTTCCCAGAACCAAATCATAAAAATCATAGGAGGTGTACGATCACGCCTTCGCCTTCCCGCGATCGTCAGAAGTACCTGAAACAAAATCAACAACTATAAGCCCAAAGCTTAGTGAGTTCCCCCAAAATACCATCGACATACAGATATAACCATATCATATAACAAACACAACATGCATACTGAGCCATCAGTATGACTGGACCGCCTCGCAGGCCATCAGTCTATCTGGACCGCTCTCCGAGCTATCGACACGTCTGGACCGCCCTCTCGGGGCCTTCAGCCTATCCGGACCGCTCACCGGGCCTTCGGCCTGACTAGTATACCGTAACCGGGCCTGCAGTCTATCCGGTCCGCCCTGGGTGTCTTGGCCTACAGCACAAAGCAGGACCTGCCTCAACCCAATCCCAATCCCAACAAACATGTTCACATAATATCATATGCTAGCATGCAATAACAGATAGTCATACAGATCTAACAGATCTTTAACATGGAAACCATCCTATGACCAAGATACCGATCTAACGATCAATAACATAGCAACCATCCTATAACCAGGATATCAATCTAACAGAATACTAGCATAGCAACCATCCTAAAACCAAGATGAAATCTAACATATCAATAACATAGCAACCATACTAAAACCAGGATGTAAATCATAAAGGGCCGGCCTTGGTGCCGTAGACCCTGTTGATATAGTCAGGAGAACTCACCTCGCAAGTAGCTCGAAGTGATAAAGTCAAACTCATCCAAATGTAGCTCCAATTCCAACACCTACAATCACCAGTGACTCCCTTCCATAAATTTCCAAATTACCAAAATACCCCCAGAGGTCAAACTAGTCAACCCTTAGTCCAAGTCAAAGTCAAAGGTCAAAGTCAACAGTCCATATTGACCCAACTCGTCGAGTGCAACTAGCAACTCGTTGAGTTCCTTAAGGGTTCAGAAGGTCATAAAACCCTCACTGACTCGCCGAGTTTACAACCAACTCGTCGAGTCAATGCGTGTTCTGAAGTCGGGGAAAACCCTAACTAACTCGCCGAGTCCATGCAGAAAGCAAACAACGGGAAAACCCTTCCCAACTCGTCGAGTTCCTTATCCGACTGGTCGAGTTCATACAGTCCATTTCTTGTCCAGATGATTTTGAGCCATTCCAAAGCTCTAAATGGTAGATCTAGCTTCCTAAGGCATGCTTATCACGTAAAGTTGCAAACTTTACGTGCATGCAAGGCTCTAAAGGCTTAGAATACCAAATCCAAGCTTAAAATGGGGTTTAACTCAAAGGGAATAACTCATACTTGCTAAAGCTAGAAACTTTATAGTTATAGAGACCAAGGTAAGTTCAGATCTGAAGTTGCAACTTCAAATCCTAGCTCATACCCGAAAATGGTTCACATACATGCTAGAAAGGCCCTAATCTAAAACATGAAGAGATCTAGAAGGAGGAAAGTCAAGATAACGACTTGTTACCTTCAAAATGATGCCAATAAGCAGAAGAGTCAGATCCACCAGCTCCTCTATACTTCAATCCTCTTATACTTCAAGCCTTCTTTTTCCAAATCACCTTCCAAGCTTGAAAATCACACAAAATGGAGAGAAAACACGATTTAGGGTTTCTGGTGTAACGCCCCATTTCTGGTATGTGATTTAATAAAGTAAAATTTCATTTCTTAAGGGGTACTCGATGAGTCAGTAGCCCCAAAACAGCCTCCATCACCCTCAGAACGTCCCTCACTAAACCCTAGCCTCCCTTTAAGCATTCTTGGAATATTTCTCATTTTGTGAAGGTTTTGGTGCATTTTGAAGTTAGAAGAAGAAGAGAGAAGAGGAGTTCTCAAAGGAAGCAAAGAAGATCTGAGTTTATTGTGTCATTCCAGCATCCATTAAGGTATAAAGCTCGAATATTGGCTTATCATTATGTAGATCTCCTTAAAAGCTTGCTAGTATAGTTTTTGAGCCTTTTCTAGGCTTTGAGGTCGATTTATGGGTAGTTAAGTCGAATGGGTTTTAGATCTAAGCATTCCAGGGCTCCTTAAGCTCAAGGTTGCCACCTTTATTGAGCTAAGCACCCATTCCAAACCTAGATCTCCTCTTTTAACTCCTTATTGGGCATTTTAGCTTATCATGAGCATGCATTAACATAAAGTTAAAAACTTTACGTGTGAAATCAGTCCTAGGAACCCAGATCTATGAATTGGATGCACTGAAATCGATTAGAATCAACTGTTTAGAGATGACATGCATAGGACTCGTCGAGTTGTTCTTGGACTCGGTGAGACGGAGCGCAATCCTCCCGATTTCTCCGATTTTGGAATTTTGAGTTGAATCAGCAAGTGGAAGAGGACTCAGTGAGTTAGAACAAGGATCTGGAAGTAGAGGGACTCGGCGAGTCCATGTCCCAACTCGACGAGTCGAGTCACGAGTTAGAGAAGTGTGAGTCCGGGAACTCGGCGAGTTCATAGTAGGACTCGGCGAGTAGAGTCAACCAGGAAGTTGACTTTGACCAGGGAGTTGACTTTGACCAGGATGTTGACTTTGACCAGGGGGTTGACTTTGACCAGGGGTAAAATAGTTATTTTACCCTGAGATTAGTAATCAGTAATTGATTTAGTGTTTATGGGATTTGTAGCCGGGGAGTTCCGGAGCAGCAGTTAGGCAGTTCCAAATTTAGCATCTCGGCAGCCAGCGTTACGAGGTGAGTTTTCCTTCCAGTAGGAACGGGTCTACGCCCACAATGCCGACCCGTTTAGTTAGTAGTAGTTCCGGACTTCGGTCCGATGCAGTAGTTCAGTGTGCTTGATGTCTCTGTGATTCAAGCATGTCTTTGTGTTATGTGTTCCGGACTTCGGTCCGATGCAGTATGCAGTATCTATGTTTATGCTAGTAGTTATGATTATGCTATGCTATGTTCAGTCAGTTTCCGCACTTCGGTCCGATGCAGAGGGCAAGGCCCTGGTTAGTTCCGGACTTCGGTCCGATGCAGAGGGCAAGGCCCAGTAGTTGTTTTATATGTTATTGTATGGTATGTGGTAGTTTGGGGGAGCTCACTAAGCTTTGTGCTTACAATTTCAGTTTTTGGTTTCAGGTACTTCCGCAAGTAAGGGGAAGAGCTCGGGATGATGGCATGGCACACACCACCGCTTTAGTTATATCCTGGGAGTTTTATTCAGATATTTTGATATGATTGATACAGTATTTGTTTTGACACGGTTACTTGACTTTTGAGTTACTCATTCTATGGTTCTTAGTATGTATGACATTTGATGATGTGATTTTTAGTAATATTAAAACAAAAAATTTTGGGTCGTATTTTGGGATGTTACAAGTTGGTATCAGAGCCTTGGTTTGAGGGATTCAGGCACACTCTCGGGTGTGACTGGACTCAAACTAAGGAAATGGTAAAAAGATTTTCAAAAGAAAAATGTTTTCAAAGGAATTTTTGAAAAAGAAAACTTAAAAAGAAAAGAGTTTTGAGAAAAGGAAAAGGGTGTGGTGCATGCGATCAACCTAGCTCAAGTAAGTACTCCCAAATTACCCATACAAGTTTATGTTATATTTATCAGTTCCAGTTTCAGTAGAACAACGTTCTAGAATAGGACTAAGGATCTAGGAGGATGCCTTATGTGCCTATTATATGTGTACAGCTTATTGAATTGCATGCTAGTATTGAGTAGACAACAGTAGGATAGCCTGTTTAGGTTATGCCTGATAGTATGAGTTTAGCATTGTATGCTAGTACAGTTTCTCATTATGAAGATAGAATTGCTTGAGTAGTTCCTGTGTCCGAATACTGCTTGCTTCGTGCCTTGTAGGACTCGGAGTAATGGGAGTTAGCCATTGGGTGAATACGTCACGTCACATATGATCAGGGTTGAATAATCTCAGAATACTGGATTTGGCCCTATTGCGCAGCTCTTGTCTGAGTCTAACCGTTGTAGGGACGAGTCTTTTACTCGAAGGATTATCCGAGCCTCGTCACATGTGATGGTATTCAGGTGATGACTAATTGGCATTACAAGGAGGCCTTCAGCAGCTGAGGACTGGATCGGGTGGAGTCATAGATTTCCCTAGGGCAAGCCTAAGATGAGAGTAGCAGAGATCAGTAGTAGTAGAAGCGACTTGGTGGAGTCGAGGCAGTACTTGAGGAAAGTACGGATAGATGTGGAAGGTAGTATGGTCCCGTACTACTGAAAGCAAAGGATCCGTACTTGAATCGAGTAAGGCTGAGATGAGACCAGGAAACTTGTAGTAGTAGCGATCCATCGAGATATATCATTGTTTCTGACATTTGTCATGATGTGTTTTCAGAATGGTGGTTTTACGCCCTAGGCCAGCAGTCGGCAGTTCGGGAGTCGGCGAGGGATCAGGATCAGGCTCGGGGGCCGCACATCTAGATGAGCAGACCAGTGAGTTCCTCTCTTCAGAGGTTACTCGCACCATACTTGAGCAGACTCCTGTGATCTTCGGTTCGATCAAGGAGGGTATTTTAGAGCTGATGGACGAGAGGTTGAGCACTTTCCGTGCTGAGGTGGCGGCCATGATGGGGTCGCACACACTCACCTTCAGGGAGTTCCGGGCTTGTGGAGCTCCAGATTACCATGGGGCGCGGGATCCCATTGCGAGTACCAGGTGGTTGGCGGATGTCGCCAATGCGTTCCGCACCAGCAGATGTCCCGAGGGGGACAAGGTCAGATTAGCATCCTGTCTTCTAAAGGACAGGGCACGAGATTGGTCGGAGGAGATCAGGCATGTCATCGGGGATGATGTAGCGCTTGATGCGATGACTTGGGCTGATTTTACTACCAGGTTCAGAGCCGAGTTTTCACCGGTTATTGAGGTGCAGCAGTTAGCCAGGGAGTTTCAGGATCTCACCCAGACTACCGAGACAGTGGAGGAGATTACCGCCAAGTTTAGGGAGAGGGCTCTTCTCGTTCCTCAGTATGCAGCTGATGAGGAAATGAAGAAGGCCCGTTATCATGAGATGTTGCGGAGTGATATCCGCCAGTTTGTGAGTCGGTTCAGCTGTAAAATGCTGGATGATATGATTACGAGGGCTCGTGAGAGAGAGATAGATTTGGAGATGGAGAAGAAGAGGAAGCCGAAGGCGGTATCTGGCATAGGGAGTTCGGGCAAAAAGCCCAAGGTATCAGATCACAGATCTAGAGGACAGCAGAGCCACAGTTGGTGTGGCAAGTGTGGGAGATTGCATGATGGGGCGTGCAAGGCAGGTAGTGCTGGTTGCTATAAGTGCGGCCAGATTGGGCATATGAGCAGGGATTGTACAGCCACCTCCACCACAACATCTGATCTAATTTTCTTCCATTGCAATCAGAGGGGACATAAAAAGTCCCAGTGTCCGAGTTTGACAGCAGCAGGGAAGGTGTCAGCACCTGCCCCTGCAACATTGAGGATTACAGACGGCCGTCAGGGCCGGAGTGAGACGCCAGTGGCGAAGAGTAGAGCTTTTCAGATGACAGCAGAGGAGGCGCGAGCGACTCCTGATGTGGTGACGGGTACGTATTTTTCTCTTATTTCTTTATTGATATTGATTGTGTCTTATGAGTGTATGTTGGTATATATAGGGTCATTCCTAGTGAACGGCATTTCAGCTACAATATTGTTTGATTCGGGGGCTACCCGATCATTTGTTTCGCTTGCGCTTAGCAAGAGGTTTAGCAGAGCTCCGGGGGAGCTGGATTGTCCACTCGAGGTGGAAATAGCGGACGACAGGACCTTCAGGGTCGTGAGAGTGCATAAGGGGTGTTCCCTTCGGTTATTCGATGAGCAGTTTTCAGTAGACTTGGTTCCTATTCCTCTGCGAGGGAACAAGGTTATAGTGGGTATGGATTGGCTGAGCCCCAATGGGGCAGTGATTGATTGTGAGCTGCAGTTAGTGAGGGTTCGCACTCCCAGTGGGGGAGAGTTAGTGATTCAGGGCGAGAGGCCACAGCGCGGACCGATTCTGTGTTCAGCAGCGAGAGCGAGGCGCTACGTTCAACAGGGTTGCGCAGGGTACATCGCCTATGTCATAGATGCCCGTGAGAAGGGTAAAGCGACAGTTTACGATGTGCTAATAGTACGAGAGTACCCGGACGTATTCCCAGAGGATTTGCCTAGAATACCTCCGGAGAGACAGGTGGAGTTTTGGATTGACCTGGTCCCGGGTGCGGCTCCGATAGCCAAAGCACCGTATCGGTTGGCTCCTCTAGAGATGCAGGAGTTGTCTACACAGCTGCAGGAGCTGCTAGACAAGGGTTTCATTAGGCCGAGTAGTTCACCATGGGGAGCCCCGATCTTGTTCGTGAGGAAGAAGGATGGGTCGCACCGTATGTGCATAGATTATCGGGAGCTGAACAAGGTAACGGTGAAGAACCGTTACCCACTTCCGAGGATAGATGATTTGTTTGACCAGCTTCAGGGAGCATCTTGGTTCTCCAAGATCGATCTACGGTCAGGATATCACCAGATGCGGGTCAGGGATGAGGATGTGCAGAAGACCGCTTTTAGGACCCGCTATGGTCATTATGAGTTTGTGGTGATGCCGTTTGGGCTCACCAACGCTCCAGCCGCGTTCATGGATCTCATGAACCGCGTATGCAGGCCGATGTTGGATCAGTCTGTGATAGTGTTCATCGACGACATCTTGGTTTATTCCAAGACTCAGGAGCAGCATGAGGAGCACCTGAGGGAGGTGCTAGAGACTTTGAGGAGGGAGAGACTATTCACGAAGTTCTTCAAGTGCGAGTTCTGGTTGCGCGAGGTGCAGTTCCTTAGTCACCTCATCAACCAGAAGGGTATACTAGTAGATCCGGCCAAGATAGAGGCCGTGATGCAGTGGGAGGTCCCGAGATCTCCAACTGAGATTCGGAGCTTCCTAGGATTAGCAGGGTACTACAGGAGATTCATTCAGGATTTCTCCAAGATAGCAGTTCCGCTCACCCGACTGACCAAGAAGTCGGTGGTGTTCCGCTAGGGGTCTGAGCAGCAGGCAACATTTGAAACCCTCAGTCAGAGATTGTGCGAGGTGCCGATTCTTACCCTGCCAGAGGGAGTAGAGTACTTTGTAGTCTACTGTGATGCTTCGATCACAGGTATGGGAGCGGTTTTGATGCAGCAAGGCCATGTGATAGCTTACGCCTCCAGACAGTTGAAGCCTCACGAGGCTAACTATCCGACGCATGACTTGGAGTTGGGGGCAGTAGTGTTTGCCCTCAAGATTTGGAGACATTACCTCTATGGAGTCCGCTGTATCATTTACACAGATCACAAGAGTTTGAGGTACCTCATGGATCAGCCGAATCTGAACATGAGGCAGCGCCGATGGTTAGATGTGGTAAAGGATTATGACTGTGAGATCCTTTATCACCCGGGCAAGGCCAACGTAGTGGCCGACGCCCTGAGCCGCAAGGCGGTAGCCGCCCCGATCAGGGATATTTGTCTGAGGATGACAGTGATTACTCCATTGTTGGAGCAGATCAGAGAGGCACAGGTTGAGGGCCTAAAGGAGGAGAGACAGAAGTGTGAGAGGATTGTGGGCAGAATAGCTTCCTTTGACTATGACAGTCGAGGGTTGTTGACCCTTCATGGGAGAGTTTGGGTACCGTACTGGGGAGGAGTACGGCAGGTACTGATGGATGAGGCCTATAAGTCCCGGTTCTCCATCCATCCAGGGGCGCAAAGATGTATAGAGATCTTCGACCCGATTATTGGTGGCCCTGCATGAAGCGGGACGTAGCTTGGTATGTGGAGAGATGCCTGACTTGCAGGAAGGTCAAGGCGGAGCATCAGAGACCCCACGGCAAGATGCAGCCGTTAGACATTCCCGTGTGGAAATGGGAGGATATCACTATGGATTTTGTCACTAAGCTTCCCAGAACCACACGTGGAGTTGATTCGATTTGGGTCATAGTGGATCGGCTGACCAAGAGCGCGCATTTCATACCGATTCAGGAGAGCATATCGGCCGAGAAGCTAGCCGATATTTATGTGCGCGAGGTAGTGGCACGGCATGGAGTGCCTGTATCAGTAGTATCAGATCGAGACGTCCGGTTCACTTCCAGGTTTTGGAAGCGGTTTCATGACGAGATGGGGACTCGTCTTCACTTCAGCACCGCTTTCCACCCTCAGACGGATGGACAGAGCGAGAGAACAATTCAGACTCTCGAGGACATGCTTCGGGCATATGTACTGGATTTCGGTGGTAGTTGGGATACATATCTTCCATTAGCGGAATTTTCGTATAAAAACAGCTATCATTCCAGTATAGACCGACCTCCCTTCGAGATGCTCTACGGGAGGAAGTGCAGGACCCCAATCTGTTGGGGTGAGGTCGGTCAGCGAGTCATGGGGAGTATAGAGGTGGTACTCAAGACCACAGAGTTGATCCAGCAGGTCCGTAGCAGATTGCAGACTGCGTAGAGTCGGCAGAAGAGTTACGCCGACATGAGGCGTTCGGATTTGGAGATTCAGGTGGGCGATATGGTCCTCCTGAAGGTATCACCCTGGAAGGGTGTTATCAGGTTCCGGAAGAGGGGCAAGCTGCGCCCCAGGTTCATTGGTCCTTTTAGGGTTTTGGCCCGGGTGGGTCAGGTTGCTTATTGATTGGATCTCCCAGCAGAGCTTAGCCAGATCCACAAAATGGAGAGAAAACACGATTTAGGGTTTCTGGTGTAACGCCCCATTTCTTGTATGTGATTTAATAAAGTAAATTTTCATTTCTTAAGGGGTACTCGACGAGTCAGTATCCCGACTCGTCGAGTAGAGACGGGAGTTGGCACGCGGTTTAAGTTGGCAACTCGACGAGTCCATATCCTCGGACTCGGCGAGTCTGCCAGTCTGGATGAAACCCTAACTTCAAGGGTTTGCACCCTATTTAAACAATAGTATGTGCCCCAAAACAGCCTCCATCACCCTCAGAACGTCCCTCACTAAACCCTAGCCTCCCTTTAAGCATTCTTGGAATATTTCTCATTTTGTGAAGGTTTTGGTGCATTTTGAAGTTAGAAGAAGAAGAGAGAAGAGGAGTTCTCAAAGGAAGCAAAGAAGATCTGAGTTTATTGTGTCATTCCAGCATCCATTAAGGTATAAAGCTCGAATCTTGACTTATCGTTATGTAGATCTCCTTAAAAGCTTGCTAGTATAGTTTTTGAGCCTTTTCTAGGCTTTGAGGTCGATTTATGGGTAGTTAAGTCGAATGGGTTTCAGATCTAAGCATTTCAGGGCTCCTTAAGCTCAAGGTTGCCACCTTTATTGAGCTAAGCACCCATTCCAAACCTAGATCTCCTCTTTTAACTCCTTATCGGGCATTTTAGCTTATCATGAGCATGCATGAACGTAAAGTTAGAAACTTTACGTGTGAAATCAGTCCTAGGAACCCAGATCTATGAATTGGATGCACTGAAATCGATTAGAATCAACTGTTTAGGGAGGACATGCATAGGACTCGTCGAGTTGTTCTTGGACTCGGCGAGTCGGAGCGCAATCCTCCCGATTTCTCTGATTTTGGAATTTTGAGTTGAATCAGCGAGTGGAAGAGGACTCAGTGAGTTAGAACAAAGATCTGGAAGTAGAGGGACTCAGCGAGTCCATGTCCCGGCTCGACGAGTCAAGTCACGAGTTAGAGAAGTGTGAGTCCGGGAACTCGGCGAGTTCATAGTAGGACTCAGCGAGTAGAGTCAACCAGGAAGTTGACTTTGACCAGGGAGTTGACTTTGACCAGGATGTTGACTTTGACCAGGGGTTGACTTTGACCAGGGGGTAAAATAGTTATTTTACCCTGAGATTAGTAATCAGTAATTGATTTAGTGTTTATGGGATTTGTAGCCGGGGAGTTCCGAAGCAGCAGTCAGGCAGTTCCAAATTTAGCATCTCGGCAGCCAGCGTTACGAGGTGAGTTTTCCTTCCAGTAGGAACGGGTCTACGGCCACAATGCCGGCCCGTTTAGTTAGTAGTAGTTCCGGATTTCGGTCTGATGCAGTAGTTCAGTGTGTTTGATGTCATTGTGATTCAAGCATGTCTTTGTGTTATGTGTTCCGGACTTCGGTCCGATGCAGTATGCAGTATCTATGTTTGTGCTAGTAGTTATGATTATGATATGCTATGTTCAGTCAGTTTCCGGACTTCGGTCCGATGCAGAGGGCAAGGCCCTGGTTAGTTCCGGACTTCCGTCCGATGCAGTTTCCGGACTTCGGTCCGATGCAGAGGGCAAGGCCCTGGTTAGTTCCGGACTTCAGTCTGATGCAGTTTCCGGACTTCGTTCTGATGCAGAGGGCAAGGCCCTGGTTAGTTCCGTACTTCGGTCTGATGCAGTGGGCAAGGCCCAGTAGTTGTTTTATATGTTATTGTATGGTATGTGGTAGTTTGGGGGGATCTCACTAAGCTTTGTGCTTACAGTTTCAGTTTTTGGTTTCAGGTACTTCCGCAAGTAAGGGGAAGAGCTCGGGATGATGGCATGGCACACACCACCGCTTCAGTTTTATCCTGGGAGTTTTATTCAGATATTTTGATATGATTGATACAGTATTTGTTTTGACACGGTTACTTGACTTTTGAGTTACTCATTCTATGGTTCTTAGTATGTATGACATTTGATGATGTGATTTTTAGTAATATTAAAACAAAAAATTTTGGGTCGTATTTTGGGATGTTACATCTGGGCTTAAAGGGGCTGTGAGGGGAGGCTAAGGGAGGCTAATGACCCTTTAAATAGGGTGCAAAACCCTGGAAATTAGGGTTTCATCCAACAGTTCCAACACGTCGAGTCGTGTCCTCCGACTCGTCGAGTTCGTCACTTAAACATGCGGCTGATTACGTTCCTACTCGACGAGTCAGGGCATCCGATTCGTCGAGTAGACCCTTTAAAATGGAAATAAAGTTGTAAAATACATACCTGAGAGTCGGGGTGTTATAATTTAACATAAATAATCTTAACCAAAGGTATAATATACGTCACAAGGATTTCATACATATAAAGAATGTTGAAATTCGACTTATAACAAAGAAGTTATGATCCGTCGAAGTTTTGCGATTAAATCGGCACGGCTCCGCGTATCGTAAAAAGTAAAATTTTGACGAAATACTTTTTAGCCTTAGTGATCTAAACGAAAGTTATAGTATATGTTAAACCAAGAGCGTGCATATAGAGAACGTCCAAATCTGACTTCATTTGAGGAAGTTATGAATTTTCTAAGATTTTGCATAGCAGCATACAGCCTAGAAATCGAATTTTAGATCGATCGATTATTAGCCGACACAACCTAAACGAGAATTGAATATCTCGTTAATAGGAGCTCAACGATATAAAGACAGTCGAAAACGGACGTCGGATGACAAAGTTATGAATTTTTAACGGACTTTAACTGTCTAAGCCTGTTAAAATATGACTTTAAAAATAAAGTCAAAATTAGCCAACGAATTCTAAATGAAAGTTGTAAATCATGTCGCTAACTACGCGTGGATATAAAGAATGTCAAAAACAGAGCTCGTATGTGAAAGTTACGGAATTTAGAAGATAATTAATTTTAGGGTTAAGTTCCGGAGGTGACACGTGGCACCATCTCAGCCACAGTTTCCTCCCCACGCCTTGCCACGAGATGATGACACTTGGCACCCCAACACACCATGTAGGGCTCAGAACACGTCATGTTGGTCAGTTTCCCAGCCTATAAATAGAGGCGTAAATCACCTCATTTCTCACAACATTCTAATCTCACACTCTCTCAAACACCCCCATAGCCCCTTTCCATTCCCTAGCACTTCCTAAGTGCTAGAAGCGAGTCCCGAAGCGCCAGAAGGCTCCGAGAAGAAGATCTTTCAGCTCAGAAGTTCTGCCCGCGCAGAGCCCGGTTCCTCGCTAAACCCCCTTGTAAGTGAGTTATGCTTACTCTACTTTAAGTATAACTTATGTTTAAGTTCATTATCGTTATTATGAACCTATAAACAAGATTTATCAGTGATTCCAAGTCGTTATACTGATTGATCTACTTACGAGGATGATGTCTAGGCTGTGATTTAGTGAGGTGTTTAAAGTGGGATTTCCAAACAGTATAGTTACTTTCATCTTACACATAGATATGAAGTATTTAATATTAATACATGTTATATGTGTGTATTATCTATGTTCCTGATATCTATGCTAAATGAACAATTTATACATGTTTTACGTGATTTAAACTGTATATGTATTTTATACCTATAAATATATTGGGTAAAGACGGGTAGATGAGTGATGAGAGATAGGTGATGATAGAAAGGTGATGATAACTAGGTGATGATAAATATGTGATGATGAATAGGTGATGCGAGATAAGAGATGATTACGAGATGCCATAACCTTGACCTACGATGTTGCGATGTTGCGATGTAGTCATCTACCAGAGTATAGATGGTGACCACTGACTAATCTAAACAAGTCATGTGGAAACACCGGTAGGCTCATAACCTATAGGTGATGAATTATGAGTTCATGCGATGTAGTAACTACGTATTCATGCGACAATACTCTAACCCTTACTGGACACGTATTGGGGGAGTAATCCCCAAATCAGTACTGTCTATGCGATGTAGGCGATGATCCTTAGGAAAAGTCCTTAGGAACAAACATATAAGGAAATGTGATGTAGGAGATGACCCTTAGGGTAAATCTTTAGGGAAGAATAAATAAAGATAATGGGGATGGGTAATCGGGTTAATTGTTTGACATGAAGTATGTGAAGAAACAAATTAACTATATTATTGTGGGTTGAAAACCCTGTGTACTCACCTGGTTTCCCAACCTGACCCACTTAGTTTATTTGTATCACAGGTGTCGATATGAAGATATATTACACTGAGAGATTAAAGGAGATATAATTCATTAGTTTAAATGAATGTAAGGTCTGTTTATGCTTATGTTTCTATATTGACGATAACATCCCAATGTTTTATTATAAATAAAATACATTTATTCGGAAATCCTTTGATAATATCTTTATCATGTTTTATGGGAACAAATTCCGCAATATTATTCTTTAAAATAGATACTCTGATTTTTAAATAAGCATAAATAAATTTTTTAAAATGACCGTGAATTTGGGGATGTCACACGTACAAATTTTCTTTTCTTAATAATTACAGGATCATTCGTAGATGCTTCCCATGATCTTCCTTCGTTTGTGAGTATATTAGGATATCGTCGATAAATACGATCATGAATTTGTCCAAGTAGGGCTTGCATACTCGGTTCATAAGATCCATGAAAACAGTTGGGGCATTAGTAAGTCCAAATGGCATGACCAAGAATTCATAAAGACCGTAGCGTGTCCTAAACGCAGTCTATGGAATATCCTCTTTCATGACTTGGAGTTGATGGTATCCCGATCTTAGGTCGATCTTGGAGTAATAACTCGATCCTTGAAGCTGATCAAAAAAATCATTGATTCAGGGAAGTTGATACCGATTTTTGATGGTCAATTTGTTCAACTCGTGGTAGTCGATGCATATTCAGAAAGATCCATCCTTATTCTTGACAAATATTATTGGTGATCCCCAAGGCGAAAATCTTGGTCTAATGAATCCTTTATCAAGAAGTTCTTGTAGTTGGCTAGAGATCTCTTGCATCTCTAACGGTGCCAATCTATAAGGAGACTTTGCTACATGGTCTGCTATTGGAACTAAATCAATCCTAAATTCGACTTAACGTGTAGGTGGTAATCCTGGTAGATCCTCAGGGAATACATTAGGGTAGTCGCACACCTGAGGTACTTCCTTCATCTTGTCTCTCTTATCGACAATGTTGGCTAGAAAGGCATAATACTTCTTCTGTAGGTATTTCATGGCCTTCATACAAGAAACGATCCTAAGGTTTTTACTAGGCTTGTCTTCGTAGATGGTTAATGATTCTCAGTTCGGCAAGGAAAGACGCACTGCTTTCTCGAAGCACAAGATTTTGGTGTGTTTAAGGGATAACCAGTCCATGCCTATTATGATGTCGAAGCTTCCGATAACCATAGGCATGAGGTTGACGAGAAAAGTGTGATTACTTAATTCTATAATGCAATTCGCTAATACTGCATGGGTGCTACCAATTTGATCATTGTCCATTTCTACTATATAGGTTTCTATAAGTTTACTAGATGGATGATTTAATGATTTCCTAAAATCAGGGGTAATATAGCTTATCGGCACCAAAATCGAAAAGTACGTTTGCATATAGATTGTTAATTAGGTATGTACCAGTGACCACAGTTGGGTCATGGATGGCGTCCTTTGCTCCAATGACAAATGCCCTTCCTCTGGCATTTCCTTCTCATCCTTTCAACTTCGGACAGTCTCTTATAATGCCCTACCTCCCCCACATTCATAACAAGCTCTGTTTCCTGTTGCTGTCGCGACTCCTTGGTCTCTTGTAGGTGTTGGTGCATGTGTTGGAAATCTACACCTTTGAGCAAGGTGGCCCTTCCGGCCACAATTTCTACATACCCAAAAAGTACTGTTGTGATGATACCCTCAATGGTTACACTTTGGACTACCCCCCAGCATACGGCTTCAGGGTGGTCGTCTCGGTTGTTGATGTTGCTGTTGTAACCGCATATGCTTGAACCGCTTCACGCTTCTTCTCTGATGGCTGACTAGCCTTTCCCGTGGAATCTCTTCCAGCCTTCCTTTTGTTACTCCTCGCCTTTGGAATATCAACCTTTTAGACCATGGTGTCATGATGTATCTCTTGGTTCGTCAGGCTGAAGGCCAACCTTTTGGCACTATCATAGGTGGTCGGCTTAGAGGCATTAACTAATCCTTGAATGGGATGGGGTACACCCCAAATATATCTTTCTACCTTCTTGTATTTCGGAGTGACCATTCTGAGACACAATGTATCCAGATAATAAAACGATTTGTGTAGGCATTCACATCAGCTTCTTTCATCTTCAAGTTCCATAGCTCTTGTTCCAGCTTCTGCACCTCCTCACGTGGATAATACTCTTCTATCATGAGCTTATTTATTTCGCTCCAATACATGGAATTAGCATTGCTAATGCCCATTTTATTTGCATAACTATTCCACCAGGTGAGGGTTGCATCTGCCAGGGTGCAGGTAGCAAACATCACTTTGTAATCGTCAGCGCAAAAGCTACTATCAAAGACGGACTCCATTTTCTCTATCCAACGAGTTAACCTACTACACCTTCATTCCCATAGAAGGATTTCGACTTTCGGTTCATAAAATCATTATAAGAATAGGCCCTAGGTAGACCTCGGTTGCCTCCCCAGGAACTCTCTCCTCTACTTCCAACTCATGATCTTGTATTCCTATTGTCTTGGAAATTAGCCATAGTAGCGGCGACTCTTTAGGTAACTAATGCTTCAATATTTGTTGGGTCCATAGCTATAGGGTCAGGGTTATTCTGGGAACCTTGTTAGTTTTGGTTGGCTCTTGTACGAGGCATGATTCTAGATTAATGTTAAGGTAATTGTTAGATATTAGAATCCCTTGATCGTCTGGTTATTAATTCGCGAGGGTTAGAAAAATTCGAACATCACAAGATAAAATATCAATCAAGTAAGTTTGTTATATCGCACACAATAATTTCACAATGCAAGATATTTATTCGTGAAACCCATATTTTCATATATTTACTTATGTTTGATTACAAGTTCGACTCGATACAACATGATCTTTCAAAGTTACACAAAATAGTGTGGTTTGAATAAGAAAAGCATTTATTTTACATACAAAGGATGTGACAGTATACTATTATCTGCCTACCGCTTTTCCATCCTTCAAACCCAAAAATATGGCTCCTAGATTTCCTAGGTAGAGCTATCACCAAATACCAAGATATACAACCATTAACTCTACTAACTATGCCATCTGATAATGGAGGTAATCAATCATCACCTCTGAGGTAACCGTCCTAGTCTCAGATACTATCGCCCTCTGCTCTAACTCATCCACACGTTTCTCCAACATTCCTATCTCAAGCTGTTGCAACTGAGTCTGGTCATGAGCCTCCTCGATATGATCATATGCATGAAGGACTCTCTTCTCATCGATATGTCATCCCTGCTCAAGCTCACAAACTCTGTCCGTCAACAACCTAAAATCCTTCCTCAATGACCAAAGATCCTCCTCTATGCAATGTATACTATGTGCATGTCGAGCTACCCGTGGAATTAATACCGATATCGCCCTATCGGTCGGGGACTATAGGATAGGATCTCGTAAGGGTGCCTGAGATGACTCACCTACCTCATACAATCTGATGTTATTCTCCTCAATCCACTCATCAATCTGAGGAGTCCATCTATGGGTGGGGCAATGCCTTTTCGAGGCTCTGGGTGATGATGGAGGTGATGTTGCTCTCTTCTGGAAGAGTAAGGAATTGGATTTCCTAGAGGTATTCTTTCGGAGCGGACCTATGATGTGGAGTCTGAGCGACTGGTGAGAAGTTGATGGTGTGGATGGTAGAACCTTTACTATATGTAAGGGCTCTGGGTCACTCTCTCGGGTGTCATCCTCGACCTGAACCTCTGTGTCATCGTGATTAACAGGGTCATCACTGGATGATGAATCCTGATATGGAGAACTATCCGCTAGACCTTAGTCGTTCGCTCCCTCAGGTGACTCCTCCTCCTCGAGTGGCTCCATCTCCTCAGGCTCCTCCTCCTCAAATGAATCCTCTGGAGATATAGGTGAAGGTGGTACCTACATCCAAGGGTCATAATGGTCATCTGGCTCTGGCGTGTGAGGTACTACCTAATCTTCCTCGGGTAGGGGAATACCATCCAAATACCCATGTCGGCCATCTATTTCCTGTAAACATTGCATAAGACATCAAACAAGTTAGATTTTTATGAGATGTAGAATAGGAATACATATAATATTTAATTATAGTATATAATAGATACTACCCGGTCTCTCGTGAATCTCTCTACATAGGTATGTCAGATATCAAACTCTAGACTATCAATCCATGCAACCTCAAAAGTGAAACTCGACTATGATTTGAATCCTCAAGTAGTAGGTCTCGATCTAATCCTCAAATCTACTAATTGAACTAGACTACTGATCCATAAATCCTCAAGCGCTTAGATTGTCAACTACCATATCCAGGTTTAGGCGTCCGTCGGTCGGACCATAATAAAACTTAGTTGTGCATTCTAGGTCTAGTTGTGGTACGACCGTTGTATTGAACTAACCCTAGGTATTCTTTTTGACCTAAAATCTTGAGTTGTGATTTATATGGATGTTATTTATGATATTTAGGTATATTTATATGAGTCTATATAAATTTATATATGATTATGGTTTGATTAAAGGTATTTTATTAATTCTATGCTTTTTACTTCAAGACTATCAAGTAAGGATTGGCCACATGAGAAGTGTTGGAGGGCAGGATCATTTTAGCTATAGTCGTTCTGAAATCCAGCAACCCAAGCAACATTTCAAACTAGTCACCTCGCCTGTAAGTAGTCTAGAAGTAGTGTAATTAATAATAATACTTTTAGTTATTGGGCTTAAGGGTTAAACATAATTAGAGTATTTTCCCTAAGGTATAGTCGTAGTTCTTAAAGAATTACTAGTTCGCTATAACTTGTAGCTCTGATACCAACCTGTCACACCCTAGGCCCACGGTGGAAACGCCGAGTCGTGCAACGTTTAGGGATGTTGGATCTAAAGACAAGTATATTGAACAATACACGAAAATATAAAACAACTGCTTCTTTTATTCATTATTTGATAAAAAGGGGTTACATCACTCGACATCCAAACACTCCCTAAACATAAACTAAATGAAAAAAAAATAAAATAAAGCTTCCATCGGTCAGGCGATGACTTCCTTCGACACTCTACTTCCACTGCTACTCATTTCCTGAGAATACACGGGTTTTGAAAACGTTAACGTAATGTTGGTGAGTTCACAGGTTTTTAGGGTTTTATACTTTTGAGAATTGTTTTTATAACTCTTTAAAAGGGTTTCTATTCTTTGTATTATGTTTTCCTAAGATAAACCACTCTTTTAGCATTTGTCCTATAGCTTTTTCTTTTATAGATTTATATTTCTTTTTCTTATCTTTTCATATTTTTGGTACTTCCTAGGCATTCTCCTCTAGGTAGTTTAATTTATTAAGGTTGGTGGGTAAGGGTACAATGAGTCCCTTTAATAGAGCTATATGACTTGAAATTTGACTGCCGCAACGCTTTATCAGACATCGTAAAAAAGACTATAAAGTTATGCATGTCGAGGTTGTAGCTAGCAACCGCATGTGGGAGTGTCAATCTCGTATATATCGATACATACCTTTAATGCTCACTTAAGATTAACGATTATAAGTCTGGGGTATCCGAATATCAATCGGCTATGGATGAATAATATGTCTCATTTAACACTTACTTTGTTAACCCTTTTAAGTATGATTATTTATCTTTGTTATTATTTCTTTAGTTTTTCCTTTAATATACTTTCCTTACATAGTTATTCATATATATATATATATATATATATATATATATATATATATATATATATATATATATATACTCAACCTTATATATATATATAATAATTATCTTTGCTTTGATATCTTTGATAGGATATTAGGGCAAAGTAACAACTAAGTTCAATGCTTATCCTAAAATTTGGCCAGCATAACGACTAGAATCTAGGTTTTTCTTGGAAATAGGCCAGCATAACAACTATGTATAATTCTAGAGTATAATCTTAGACATTCACTACTAGAAAACTACCCTTTAATGACACGCAGTGATTTACGATGCGCATTTTTTGTGTGTCCTAAAAATAACGTCCATTTTAAAAAAAAATGAAGGATAGAGGACATGCATTTTTGTGTGCCCTAAAATTAATGTCCAATAAAAAATAAAAAACACGGAGGGAACCTAAGTTAAAATGAGTGTCGTGTAGAGATATCGCTTTATATTTTATGAAACACACGTTTTCTTCTTTGGGGGGAAATGAAAATCCCAAAAGTTTGAAAGGCCACCATTTTATCCTCTACCTTACTTCCATCGTTCTTCTCTCTTAATCAATACCCAAAAAAACCCTAATATTATCACTACTCCTCGCCAACCACTGGCGGCTACCGTCGGCCATGTCCTCCGGTGACCAATGGAAGATGTTCGCGCAACCTACACAATCAGTAAAGAGCTAGGTCGCGGCCAATTTTGTGTGGCGTATCTTGATCGTCTCTCTCTCTCACACACAAAAACACATTCGCTTTTTCGCTGCTGGGTTGCACATTCTTTCTTTCTCTCTCCATACTTTTCTTAAATCCTCCGCAATCTCACGTCTTTTTCACCAAATTCCTCTCTTTACAGCAAAACCCATATTAATAATACCCTCCGTTATCTTCCTCACTGTGAATTCACCCTAATTGCCAGCTAAAAGACTAGGGTTTTCGCTTTTGCTATAGAAGAAAGGAATCTAGGAACTTCGGTGTTGCGAGGTTTATGAGGAACAAAGTTACCAAAGAGCTTGTTGCTATGAAATATATAGAAAGAGGACACAAGGTATATACGCTTTTCCGCATATATATAGTCTTAATTTTATTCAATTTTATTGTTATCTTATTCCAAGATGCTTGTTTTCTTATCTGAAAACTACTATACGCTAATTAAAAGAATTTTTGTTCTATTTTGGTTGTAGATTGATGAGAATGTTGCTATAGAAATCATCAATCATAGATCCCTCCGACATCCAAACATAATTCGATTTAGAGAGGTAATCTTATCTTATTGTGTTTTCTCTACTCATAAAGATGGTATCCTTTTCATCGCACCATGGATAGTATTTTACATGATATATATATGGTACTTAATAGGTAGTACTCACCCCCACCCACCTTTAGGCTCATTCTTCCATGATATTAATATTAATTTCTTTTTAATTTCGGTTTTACACATGATCAGATTCTTCCGAACTTGAAATTCATTCACCTCGAAAGCTTGTGCAGCCTCACATCTTTTCCAGTTTAGTGGGTCGCCTCTGTAGTCTGCATCTCTGTAACAGTCTTTTGGTTCAACTTTGTTGCAAAAGCTTATGAATTTATTTTGATTTGTTTTCAATATGCTAGATTGAAGAAATCACTTGTGGTTATTGACAAGTTTCAGTTTTCATTACACAGATTATGAGGTTTAACATTTTCTGCATGTGAAATTTCTTAGAGATATTTGAAGTAGTTGACAGAACTTGGGAGACAATTGAGCAGACTTTATGGTCACATATTTCTAACTTTTTCTAACTTGCTAAAGAAAGCCCACAAACACTTGTATGTGCTTTGAGGTAGGTTTATTATATATCAATCAACAATTCAACATCTTTAAAAAGTTATAATCTTTGTATTATTTTCTTTCATATTAACTTTTTATACACTTTTAGGGTTGTTGAAATAACAAAATAACTAAAAAGTAGTCTATTTATTTCATGTTAGATCAGAACATTGTTTTTTCTATGAATATCATTTCATAGGGCTCATGATGTGCTTTCTGATTTAAGCATAGTTTGGTGATCAAATTAACCTCCCGGAAGAAGCATATTTGACATTAATTCAAGTTCTCCGTTTGAATTAATTCAATTTTGCTTGTTAATAAACTAAAATAGTGTCAATATTGTTACATTCCTCCTAAGAATCTTATAGCTATTGTAGACATGCAGGTATAAAGAAAAGGAATGGGATATTAAGCAGCTTGTGGGATCTGGTGGCATGCCATCATCACATTCAGCAACTGTGACTGCTCTTGCTACTACTGTTGGTTTTCAGGATGGTATTGGTGGCACTACATTTGTAATTGCTCTCATACTAGCTTTTATTGTATGATCTCTCTCTCTCTCTCTCTCTCTCTCTCTCTCTCTCTCTCTTTCTTTATTGCTGTTGTTTGTGAATTCATTGTGTTGCATCTTGTAAATCAAACTAACAGTTTATGGTGTTTGTAACAAACATGTAATGTATGATGCAAGTTGTGTTTGTAACAAACATGTACTGTTGAATCAAATAGTATATGCTCTTCCTACTGAACATCCCTTACCTGATAGCAGACAACTTCGTGAACTTCTTGGGCACAACCCTCCTCAGGTCTCTTTTCTTTTCTTGCATTTTCATTTCTATTTCTAATATGAAAAACACATTTTTATGTATAATATTTTTATTTAACAAATTCTTTTTCAGGTTGCAGCTGGTGCATTGTTGGGGTTCCTTACAACAACAATTGTTCACTTAATCTCTCAAGTTGCTACTATGGCTTGACAGTTGACATAAGGATCCTTCTGCAACACATTCTGCTGAAGAAGTAGCACTTGTATGTAGCATTTTAATTATTAGTAATGTAATCATATTTTCTTGATTCCCTTATAAGCCGAACGTTTCTTGACATTTCTACCCTCAGGATTTATCATGTGTTTATGCGAAAGACCTTCATGTTAGACTAGCTTGTTTAAATGTTGCAAAATGCATCCCAACAATATCCAGCCGGATTGCCTCAAATGATCCCGAAAAGGTAAAAGATTCAACTTGTTTTTTAAATCGTGTATTAGATGGGATTAGTTTATATCAAGTCTGTACCACATTATATGCAATGCAGTCGGTGGCTGAAGTGGCTGAGGACCTATGGGATCGTTATGACCATGAATTTGGGGCTGATTATTCTGGACTCTTTAAAGCTCTTTCTCATGTGAATTATAATGTTCGTGTGGGTGCTTCTGATGCATTAGCTACTATATTAGATGAGTACCCAGATACGTTACAGGTGATTACTATTTGCTACCAATTCTTAATTGATTTATTTTAAATATGTTACAAGTATTCTCTTACACTTACGCATTGATATATGTTCAGGAATCTCTAGCGACTTTGTTCTCTCTATATATCTGTGATAGTGGTGTTGGTGAGGATATGATTGATTCTGGTTGGTTAGGGAGACAAGGGATTGCATTGGCTTTACATACTGCAACTGATGTACTTAGAACCAAAGACCTTCCGGTTGTTATGACTTTCTTGATATCTCGAGCCTTGGTAAAGTTTTAATTTTTTGTTCAAAGTTTTTGATAGTTAGATTAGATATTATACAAATGCAGTTTTCAAACTTTTGATGATTTCAACTACAGGCTGATACCAATGCTGATGTTCGAGGAAGGATGATTAATGTTGGTATCATGATCATTGACAAGCATGGAAAAGATAATGTCTCACTTTTATTTCCAATATTTGAAAATTACTCAAACAAAAAGGTCAGTATATGCTGTAAATAAAATTTTTCACTCAAGGTTAAGTATGCCGTAATTATACATGTAAGTTTATATAATTTCTATCCCTCATATTTTAAATATTTCCTTTCAGGGGCGTGTTCGGGTTTTGGCATTAATAGTGAAGCTATTTTCTACTTCAAATGCAGTTGCATCTTTAACTAAAATAATAACAACAACAATAATTACTTTTTTACCCTTCTGTCACCCTTTATCCTATTCTAACAAATCAATTTTTTCCACATTAATTTTGAAATTAAATTATCAATTTATGCTTAATTTTCTTTTCTTTCAGCAAAATATTGTTATCATTTTAATATAATTAACTATTATTATATTAATACATGCTAATAGAACTAATGGAATAAAAAAAAACTAAAGATTGGAATGAGTTGATGGAAGACATCAAATTAGCTTTTTTAAAACACGTTTATGCCTTTGACTTCTATTGTTGTATAGACCGGAATGGTGGTTTCTCTTGCAGCATGCTACGAATGTAGCAGTTGGAACTTGGAATGGTATGTAATGAATGTGTAGGCTTTTTGGTTACATGTAAGTTTTTAAAGTCCATTGTTTCTAATTTCTCCATTTGAATTACATGGATTTGTGAAACATCCCAAAAATACAGACCAATAGTTTCGTTTTAAAGTCATTTAAGAAAACCATAATTCATCAAACATCACAATAAAGATCATAAGTCATGTATCTCAAATCATCATAACAAAATATTTTATCAAAATCATGTGTCAAAAAATCAGAGTGAAAACATCCCAGGCTAAACAAATGGTGTGTGCACTGCAATCATCCTGAGCTCCTTTTTTGAAAACCGAAGTACCTGAAACCAAAACTGAAAACTGTAAGCACGAAGCTTAGTGAGTCTCCCCAAACTACCACATACCATACACATGATCACATAACATAAACATATCAACATATCATGGGCCCCACCCTGCTACATCAGGCCCCGCCCGGCATCGGCCTCGTCCGGCATCGGGCCCCGCCCGACATCGGCCTCGTCCGACATCGGGCCCCGTCCGGAATCGGACCGAGATCGGGTATACATATAAACATATCACCAATGCATATAACATAACACATAACATAAACATAACTTGGGCCTAGCCCACTACATCGGTCCCTGCCCAGCATCGGCTTACCCGACATCGGGCCCCGCTCGGCATTAGACCGCATCCGGCATCGGGCCCCGCCCGGCATCGAGCAAAGCTCGACATATATATGAGCATATATACTAAAACACATAACATAAGCATAATCATCTAAACACAATCATAGATACATTCCTCGGGCCTCGTCCGACATCGGATCGAAATCCGAAAAGCATAATAACATTCCTCGGGAACCGCCCCTGCATCGGACCGGAGTCCGAAAAGCATTCAAATAGAAACACATGCAAGAATCACAAAGACATCATGCATACAAACATTCATCGGGTACCGCCCCGACATCGGGTCGCAACCCGAAAACATATAAACCTACATCGGGCCCCGCCCGACATCGGACCTTAGTCCGAAACTAACATATATAACGGGCCGGCCTTGGTGCCTTAGACCCGTTCCTATAGGAGAAGACTCACCTCGCACTGCTGAAGTCCCGTAGATAATTCTATGGTTGCTGGCTGACAATTCTTGAACTGTCAATCATCAAAACAAAACCCAATTAATCATTTGGGTTTCAATGCATAACCATAAACACACACTTGGGGTAAAAGGACCATTTACCCTTAACATAGCTTGGTCCAAGACCAAGGCCCAACTCATATTTTGAAGGCCCAAAAGTCAAACAATGAACTAAAGCCCAACATATGGCCTCCTCACATGGTCTTTCCTTAAGGCCCAACCATTTATTCTGGTCCAAACACTTGGCAATCCAATGGTCCAATATCTCATAATCATCAAGGCCCAGCTATGGCCCATCTATGACCCAATTGTTTCCCAATTGGGCCCAAGCCTGTCCAATGGGCCTTATCCTAAAGCCCAATACAAATATGTTAGTCCATATACTTGTTCTTGGATGATCCATCAATAGTCCAAACATCTAGGCCCAACAGAAAAGACCCAACTCAAAACCCAATACAATTAGGGTTTCACATGAAATAAAGATTAGGGTTAAGTATTCTTATTTAACCCATTAAGGACTTAATCCATTAAGTCCATCACCCCATTAGGCCATTCATACAATGTGGTCAGGAGTAAATCAAATTTCCCAATCCAACGGTCCAACGTGGGTCACGACAATCCCAAACCAACACTTTCCAAAATTAGGGTTTTCTAAACCCTAATTAGGGTTTTCAACCCAATCACAACCAATGAAGCCCAATATCAAGCTATTGGGCCGATTAGGGTTCTACTAGGTCGAGCACCACCCACTGCTACCTCGGGCAGTGGTGGTCGACGGCGGCTCACGGCGGTGGTGTTGGTCTTTCCATTAATCCTTTCGCCAAAAATGCTTAAACAAGTCCCATTTTTCTACTAAAAACACTCACACACCATAACATACACGCACAACCACTACCATACGACAGCTGGTGGTGGCGAAGCGGTGACAGGAGGTGGCAGCCACCACCTCGTGGTGGTGGTGGTGAGTTTTTCGGCCCTATATATCGCAAACAACTCCAAAAACACCATAACAACATATATATACTCGAGCACCTAACATCCGGCCGCCTTCTATACGGTTGGATTCGCCGGAAATGACGACCACAGTAGCCCAAAATCCACTGACGGTAGCAATAACGTACACGACGTCAAACAGCGAGAGGGGCGACGGAGAGGAGCAGAAGCTAATCTTACCGAGAGTTTCCAGTTGTTCACGACGTCATGCAAGGACGAACGCCGCCCAATCCTCGGTCTTCGGCGGTCTTCTCAGCTGCCCACGACAGTTACCGCTTCACCTTTGACTTCGCCGACGACAGGAGCAACAACGGTGGTGTTCGACGGCCATGCGACGAGGAGGTGGCGATGGGTGGAGTGCGAGGGCACAAGGGTGGCGGTTGGACTTCACGCAAGGGGCTGAATAACAATGCTAGGGTTAGGGTTGTTTTAAGAAGACGTGGGGAATGGAGATGGGTTAATCCCGTGTCTCATTTCTAACTTGTGCCAAATTTTCCAAGTTTGGTCCCTCCTCCTCAAAACATGTTCAACTTATGTACAATATTTACCAAACAACCCCTATCTTTAATAATTCATTACAATACAAGCCCCATAAGTTACCCTTTAACCCCCAACATTTAAAAATCCTTTCAATTTAAGTCCCAATAATTACCAACCAGCCCCCGCCTTCAGAAATATTTACAAAGTGGCCCGAAAATTACACTTTAACCCCCGAATAATCCAAATTATAACATTTGGCTCCCAAAACCAACACCCCACTAAATATTATGGATTTTAGGGCTACTATTCATTCATCAATTTTATCTATTTATTTATTTATCAAATGGTATGTTACAACTCTCCCCCACTTAAATTTGATTTTGTCCTCGAAATCATTCCTTACATGCCATACAACTTGAACGACATGGCCAAAACCCGAGCATAACCTATCATTTCTAAGGCAACCAAAACCAACCATCACAGGGTTCTAAAACGCGAAGACAAACGAATTTCTTGTATTATGGTCCCATTACTTAATCTGAAATCTTTAGTCTCGAGATGGTCTGACTCCCTGACAGACCGCCCATACTGAATCATTATTGTTGAACCCAGTCCACTTATATCTCAACTGACTACTCAACTTCTGATAACTCGAGGTTCCCATTAGAAAACAGAATCCCATACCCAATTATCCCTGCAGATCACTATACTTGGCCAAGGCTCAGATAATCTCACTGAGAGTGACTTAGCATAACCCAGGCAATTTGTTACCCATCCATACCTGAAATTCTAAAACACTAATGCTAAAACTGCCCAAACACTGAAACTGCCCGAAACAGCATGCTGCCACATGGCTACTTTCCAAAATCTACAGAGATATCCCTAGTCTCAACTCGTTCACCAGTCATCTGAAATATCGGGTTCCGGCCCGGTTGTGGAGCCATAAGACTCCCACGCGGTCACTTGTAAGGGTGCAAAGTCACTCTTGGATGTTATGAGGGCTTAATCCTTTGTGTGTGCATAATGAGTTGTCTTTCCTTTATAAGGAAGTGAGTGACACTCATTTTATCTAATGAACATTTTGAGAGATTAGTTTAGAGAGAGAATTTGCAAAACCCATTTTGTACTCTTTCTATGAAACTAATGAGAGCTTAAAAGAATTATTTAGATCTTGTGTTCATGTTCTTTATTTTACTTGATGATTCACTAAATCATTCTTAATTCCGCACATGCCATCATAATCAACACCACTACATCACTCCACCCGACTTCCGAACGAAATCCTTGTCTGTCAACAATTGCCACTAGATATCTTGCCACTGTGGCTCTAACGACCTTCTGATCTGACTGATTGGGTCCATATGTCAAGTCCTGACATTACCAAATCCAAGGCTAAAAGTGATTGCTATATGACCAAGGGTAGCCTTATATCACAAATGACCTTAAACGGTCCATTGCTTCCTTGATCCCCTGACTGCAGTGATGTTCCTACAGTCTTATCACTGGCTCAAACAGGTCTAATTCATCTGGGGAAATCCGTAAACCAATCTGTGGATTTGCCACGCCCTCACTGCTGCACCCGAACTGATGGGTACTATTGTTCCTTCCGTGTTCCAACAACACGCTCATGCTATCTACCAACATAGTGAATGCTACGACTATACCCGCAGTCTCACAAAACTCTAACAGTATCTGGCTGTCAGTGAATGCTACGGCTATCCCGCACTCTTACATCACTTTCCACACTGTCTCAATCGCTGATTACCAATCTGAACACATCCGACGTCGAGCATACACACGACCTAGCATCCCATCTGAACTAATGTCCTGACTGGAATCCCCAACCTGGTTCCCTGAGGCCTGCTATCAAACATTCTGAGAACACGATCTCATTATTGGTAAGTTTTCCGAACTTCCAACTCACATTATCCTCAATCCATACAGCCGCTTGGGCTGTCTTCCTTCCTGACAAGGATGCGAAACTTATCCCAGTTTTGAAACCGTTCCTGCTACTGAATCCCTGGACGATTCTCCCCCACTTAGATTTGACTAAGTCTTCACACTGCATGAAAATTGAAGAATTCCCAATCCTTCTCACTTTCCAACGATCGATCCGATAACAACAAAGTATTATCCACCAGTGCTCCATTACTAGCCAATAAATAACGGTTACTAAGACCACCGAATCCTGTCGATGCTGGATAACCATCCTGCGGAACCCTGACTGTAGACCTTCCACAGAACACCCCTGATCCGATCTCGACCATAAACCAAAACGACACTATACACTCCCAACCCGCAATTAGGGAAATGACCTTTCGCTACCCACTAATAATTATCGGTATGCAATTGGCATATGAAATCTCTTAAAAATATGATTCAAACACAGACAGAGGTTAAACCGAGAGTTACACTTACTCAAACCCTTGGAACGGAAAAAAAACTCCATCGTGCAGTTTCCCGCACGTGCTGCACTATAATCTGGCCCTGCTGGCCTCTCAAAAGTTGATCCGAAATCTTGGGTCTCCTCCCGAGACCCTTCAATATAAGAAACTGATCTGGTTCCCTCTTCCCAATGTGCTCCAAGTCACTATCCCGTTCTCGGGCTCTAGAAGTCATATCATTCAGGGCCTCACACCCAGGGATACTCACGATCTCCCTGCTATCATTCTGCAGTATGTCATGATACCTTACCTTCTTCATTTCCTGATCTGCTGCATACTGCGGTTCCAACTAAGCTCTCTCCCGAGACTTGGCAGTGCTCTCTGCCACAATCTCAGTAGTCTGGCGGAGATCTAACAACTCTTGCGCCAGCTGCTGCACCTCGATCGCCTGGGCAAACTCTGCCCGGAATCTGGTCGAAAAGTCATCCCATGACATAGAATCAACCGCATCATCACCCAACTCACTACCAACCTCTTCCCATCAATCACATGCCCTGTCCTTCAGGAGGCGGGAAGGAAGTCGGACCTTGCCCCTCGTGGGAAACAACTGGTACGAAAAGTGTTGGCGACATCTGCCAACCATCTGCTGCTAGCAATGGGGTTCTTATCCCCATGATAATCTGGAGCTTTACAAGCTCTGAACTCCCGAAATTTCAATGTACGCGTCCCTATCATGGCTGCTATATCAGTGCAGGATGCACTCAACCTCTCATCCCAAATATCTAAAATGCCCTCCTTGATCATATAGAAGATCACAGGAGTCTGGTAAGTGACACTGTGCGTACTCTCAGATGGAATGAACTCCCTCATCTGACCATCAAGCTGTCCGGCTCCAGAGTCCGAGCTTGATCCCTCGCCGGCACCAGAACTTCCATCTGGTCTACCACGAAGCGTCACTATACTCGAAAATATACCATCACGATCATCATAATGCTCATCATACCCGAGGGATCTCACACACTACAAGTTCTGTGGTTTCATCTCAGCCTTCCTTGATTTGATTACGGATCCTCTGCTTCCAGTAGTACGGGTCCATACTACCTTCCACATCTATCTGTACTTTCCTCAAGAACTGCCTTGGCTCCACCAAGTCCCTTCTACTGCTACTGCTCTCTGCTACTCTCATCCTAGGCTTGCCGTAGGGTAATCACCAATCCACTCTCCGCCATCAGTTGCATAAGAAGTTCCTGCTATCTCCCCCTAACTAGCTCGCAAATACCATTACATATCACTAAGACTAGTAATTCTTTGAATGAGAGGTCCTACCCTACAACGGTTGGACTCAAACAAGAGCTGCGAATAGAGCTAAACCTAACCTTCTGAAATTATTTAGTCCTCACAGTATGTAACTTAACATATTCGTTTACTAGTTAGTTAAAGATAACTAGAACTCCTAAAAGCACAAAGCAAGCAACATTCGAGCATTGATTAGACATAATCAAGCATACTCTAATCAGGCCATCATATCACTGACTAATTAGTACTAGCATACAGCTCAATAAGCTCATATAGCAGGCACATAAGGCATCCTTCCTAGATCCTTAGCCCTAACTAGCATGCAGTTCTCATACACATATAACAGGCATACAATGCATCATTCCTAGATCCTTAGCCCTAGTCTAGCATGCAGTTCTCATAATCAACTCATAACAGAAGCTTGTATGGGTAATTTGGGAGTACTTACTTAAGTTCGGTTGATTGCATGCACCACACCCTTTTCTCTTTTCAAAGTTCTTTTCCCTTTTAAAAATTCTTTTTATAGAAATGATTTTCTTTTGAAAATTTTTCATACCAAGTCCTCAGTTTGAGTCCATACACCCCCGAGAGTGCACCCGAATCCCTCAAACCAAGGCTCTGATACCAACTTGAAACATCCCAAAAATACAGTCCAAAAATTTCGTTTTAAAATCATTTAAGAAAACCATAATTCATCAAACATCATAATAAAGATCATAAGTCATGTATCTCAAATCATCATAACAAAATAATGTATCAAAATCATATGTCAAAAATATCAGAGTGAAAACATCCCATGCTAAACAAATGGTGTGTGCACTGCAATCATCCCGAGCTCCTCTTTTGAAAACCGAAGTACCTGAAACCAAAACTAAAAACTGTAAGCATGAAGCTTAGTGAGTCTCCCCAAACTACCACATACCATACACATGATCACATAACATAAACATATCAACATATCGTGGGCCTCGCCCTGCTACATCGGGCCCCTCCCGGCATCGGGCCCCGCCCGGCATTGGACTGAGATCGGGTATACATATAAACATATCAGCAATGCATATAACATAACACATAACATAAACATAACATGGGCCTAGCCCACTAAATCGGGCCCCGCCCGGCATCGGCTTACCCGGCATCGGACCCCGCCCGGCATCAGACCGCATCCGGCATCCGGCCCCGCCCGGCATTGACAAAAGCTTGGCATACATATGAGCATATCTACTAAAACACATAACATAAGCATAATAATCTAAACACAATCATAGATACATTCCTCGGGCCTCGCCCGACATCAGATCGAAATCCGGAAAGCATAATAACATTCGTCGGGAACCGCCCCGACATCGGAATGGAGTCCGGAAAGCATACAAATACAAACACATGCAAGAATCACAAAGACATCATGCATACAAACATTCATCGGGTACCGCCCCAGCATCGGGTCGCAACCCGGAAACATATAAACCTAGACCGGGCCCCGCCTGACATCAGACCTTAGTCCGAAACAAACATATATAACGGGCCGACCTTGGTGCCTTAGACCCGTTCCTACAGGAGAAGACTCACCTCGCACTGCTGAAGTCCCGTAGATAATTCTCTAACTGATGGCTAACAATTCCCGAACTATCAATCGTCAAAACAAAACCCAATTAACCATTTGGGTTTCAATGCATAACCATAAAGACACACTTGGGGTAAAAGGACCATTTACCCCTAACATAGCTTGGTTCAAGACCAAGGCCCAACTCATACTCTAAAGGCCCAAAAGTCTAATAATGAACTAAAGCCCAACATATGGCCCAATTTTCCAAATTGGGCCCAAACTCCTAACATGGTCTTTCCTTAAGGCCCAACCATTTATTCTGGTCCAAACACTTGGCAATCCAATGGTCCAATATCTCATAATCATCAAGGCCCAGTTATGGCCCAATTTTTTCCCAATTGGGCCCAAGCCTATCCAATGGGCCTTATTCTAAAGCCCAATCCAAATATTCTAGTCCATATACTTGTTCTTGGATGGTCCATCAATAGTCCAAACATCTAGGCCGAAGAGAAAAGGCCCAACTCAAAACCCAATACAATTAGGGTTTTCACATGAAATGACGATTAGGGTTAAGTATTCTTACTTAACCCATTAAGGACTTAATCCATTAATTCCATCACCCCATTTGGCCATTCATACAATGTGGTCACGAGTAAATCAAAATTCCCAATCCAACGGTCCAACATGGGTCACGACAATCCCAAACCAACACTTTCCAAAATTAGGGTTTTCTAAACCCTAATTAGGGTTTTCAACCCAATCAAAACCAATGAAGCCCAAGATCAAGCTATGAGGCCGATTAGGGTTGTACTAGGTCGAGCACCACCCACTGCCACCTCGGACAGTGGTGGTCAACGGCGGCTCACGGCGGCAACCACCACCTCACGGCGTGGTGGTTGTTTTTCCCTTAATCCTTCCGCCAAAAATGCTTAAACAAGTCCCATTTTTCTACTAAAAAACACTCACACACCATAGCATACATGCACAACCACCACCATACGACGGCTGGTGGTGGCGAAGAGGTGACAGGAGGCGGCAACCACCACCTCGTGGTGGTGGTGGTGGGTTTTTCGACCCTATATAGCGCAAACAACTCCAAAAACAACATAACAACATATATATACTCGAGCACCTAACATCCGGCCGCCTTCTATACGGTTGGATTCGCCGGAAATGACGACCACAGCAGCCCAAAATCCACCGATTGTAGCAATAACGTACACGACGTCAAACGCGAGAGGGACGACGGAGAGGAGCAGAAGCTAATCTTACCGAGAGTTTCCGGTTGTTCACGACGTCACGCAAGGACGAACGCCGCCCAATCCTTGGTCTTCGGCGGTCTTCTCAGCTGCCCACGACAGTTACCGCTTCACCTTTGACTTCGCCGGCGACAGGAGCAACAACGGTGGTGTTCAACGGCCATGCGACGAGGAGGTGGCGATGGGTGGAGTGCGAGGGCACAAGGGTGGCGGTTGGACTTCACGCGAGGGGGATGAATAACAATGTTAGGGTTATGGTTGTTTCAAGAAGACGTGGGGAACGGATACGGGTTAATCCCGTGTCTCATTTCTAACTTGTGCCAAATTTTCCAAGTTTGGTCCCTACTCCTCAAAACATTTTCAACTTAAGTACAATATTTACCAAACAGCCCCTATCTTTAATAATTCATTACAATACAAGCCCCATAAGTTACCCTTTAACCCTCAGCATTTAAAATTCCTTTCAATTTAAGTCCCAATAATTACCAAACAGCCCTCGCCTTCAAAAATATTTACAAAGTGGCTCGAAAATTACACTTTAACCCCTGAATAATCCAAATTATAACATTTGGCTCCCAAAACAAACACCCCACTAAATATTATGGATTTTAGGGCTACTATTCATTCATCAATTTTATCTATTTATTTATTTATCAAACGGGATGTTACAATTTAATTGTAATGAATGTGCAGGCTTTTGGTTGTTTCTTCAAATGACAAGGATCCTTCGTATCAACAAGTTTTTGGAGCATGATCAGGCTGCTTGTTAGAATCTTTTTGTTTGGTAACTTTTTACCATTTTATTAAAATTCGTTAAAGTGTTTGCTTACATGAGAAGAAAATAAGAGTTGTTATGGTGGGTGGGTGGGTGGGTGTATAACTGTTGGTTTATGAAGTTCTGTTGTGTATTTTAGAAGATGAAATTGAATGTTTTGGTAACTAGTTTGACATGTAATGTTAGGTAACTTGTTTGACATTTAGATTCAATTGAATGTTTTAGTATATATTTGTTTTTTTATTATGTGTATTCACGTTGTAAATACATATCGTAAATGCACGTCGTAAATGTGTATCGTCACATGCAGCTGAAGTTTATGACACGCAAATGCGTGTCGTCTTCCTTTATGACAGGGGCTTCCTTGATACGCATTGTGTGTCATAAACGTGTGTCGTAAGGTTATGACACGCAAATGTGTGTCGTCTTCCTTTATGACAGGGCCTTCCTTGATACGCATTGTGTGTCGTAAATGAGCGTCGTAAATAGACGACGCGCAAAAGCGTGTCGTCTTTCGTTATGACAGGGCCTTCCTTGACACGCATTTGCGTGTCGTCTGAGCGTTTTACGACACGCATTGTGTGTCGTAAAAGGCTGTTTTTGTAGTAGTGATTATAACGACTAGGAATAATATCATATTTAAAGCATATGCAGGGTAACTATCGGGCATAATATTATCCTAACGTTTGCATGCAGTTTCAAAACTATTGATATATTACAAATAATAATCTTTTTGTAAAATCATTGAAATAGTTTTATAACATGTATTCGCCTAATAAAACATTTGAAAACGGTAAAAGCGGGGCCGTAAAACTGACCCTAGTAGCGTGATACTTTGATGTAGGGTAGATTCGGGCACGGGACCTTGAAGATCGTCGTGAGATGGAGCGGCTTTGACCAGAGAGAGATGAGAGCTACTTAGATGGGTGTGCAGATGGGGTCTGCGGACACCTCTATTTATAGAAGCATTTTGAGGTGCACGTAGCGCAAATATCTGTGTGCATCGCGTGTGAGCCTCATGGCTCTATCCGGGAGTCGCCACGTGTCACTCTCTCGCAGGGCCACATTACCCGCAATCTTCACAAATTTATGGTCAAAATGCGTGTCGTGCAAGGCGTGCACCTCGCACTCGCATAAATGATTTTGTAAGAATCATATCTCCTACGTACGAGATCCAATCTTTACCCTCTTTAAATCTATGGGATGGTCTCAACTAGCAGTACAACTTTCATTTAGATTGTTTTGGCTAGTTTTGACTTTCACCTTTTTGGCCTAACGGGGTTAAAACTAAATGATTGTATAAAAATCATATCTTCTTCATACGATCTCCATTTTTGGCGTTCTTTCTCTTATTGTTCTCACCTCGAGGGATACTACGACTTTCCTTTTGGTGACACTAGCCAAAACTCGACCGATTTCTTAATCCTATTTCGAAGTTAATAAATTTAATTACACGGTTGATTTTACTTTTTACTAAAATCATAACTCCTCCATTCGAATTTAGATTTTTGACGAGGCTTATATCCCTGGAATCACATCATCATGTACTTTCCAAACACATTAACCAACTTAGAAAACGGCAGGACTTTTTGGACACTCATTTTTAAGGCAATGAGTCAATTTATCCTTATACATAAGAGTATACTCAATCATATGTATTTATAAAAATAAAATATTACATTGATACTCTATTGAATTTATTTATCTAAGCTACTTTTTAACGGTGTTCGGTGATGAAGTTTTTCCGGTTGTCACAAGTACCCTTCCATATATGATAGACACGTTGATGACGGTTATAGGAATTTTGTAAGTGTGTTGTGACGAGAGAATAAATTTCACTAGCTTTATTTATGTATAAGTATGGTTGTTGATACACCTTGGTATCATTTTTGTAATATGAAGTACACCATGTTTCATAAGCAATGCCCTTACAATGAATTTTTTATAGTGTATTTTGTATTAGAATTTGTTGTGTTACATGTTGATCAGGTGTGGGACTATGGAGTCACAAATTAAAAGTCATAAAAGATCGATAATATATAATAATATTTATATGATAATATTTATTATTTATCAATTGAAATACATAAATAAGTCATTTTATTTTGTTATTTTAACGATCAAGAAATTAAATATAGTATTTTATTTAATAATATTAAAATAAGTTTTACTAAATTCGTTAGAATGATATGTGGTTACACATTAATGTTTGGACCTTGAAAGGATTTTGAAGTCTTAATCCAAACAGAGCAAAAATTATATATTTACAATTTTTTTAAGGGGTTAATGATGCGGAGGAAGAAAGGATGCCAAAGAAGAAATCTCAAATAAACATCCCTTCAACCTCATATGTACACTAGAATATCCTGTTATCCCCTGCTAGTATTGAGGAGCGCATGTTAGCAGTTGAGACTGTAGTATAAGGATTACATGTTGGGATTTGATGTAATCTGAAACACCAAGATAAAGGAAGGACAGGGCCACCATATTCAAGAGGGAAGAGAGAGATTAGGATCTTGGCTATCCACCATTCAACAGACAACTTGTCTTTGTTTGGTGTAAGTTGCAATGGTGGATGTTTGGTAACAGCCTAAAAAATTAAGACAATAAGTTTTTATTAGTTCAAAATAGTATAGTATTTAATAATTAAATTCATTATCAAAAGTACATCGTATGGGAATATAAAGTACATACATGTCTCCCATTTAAATTCAAGATGATGTTTCCACTATAGGACATCTGGGTGAGTTGGTTAGTCGTCTTACGAACTTAATAAATATTTTGTATAAAATTTCTCTTATCCAAATTTGTACATTCATACAATGAAAATATTAACCAATTGAATACCTCCGCAACGAGCTTTAAGAATAAATTTATGCTAGTTTACCTTGAAAACATACATTAGTCTACGGACATTGTATTTTATCATATTCTTTTTTGTTTTGGATTGCTTCAGATTGATTTTATTTCCCTCTCTCTTTCTTTCTCTCTTTCTCTTCGATCTACCAACTGTTGATTGTGTCTATAATATATATATATATATATATATATATATATATATATATATATATATATATATATATAACCTCATGGATACCTAAACAATAAAGAGTTCATTATAATAAAACACATACAACATAAAATGAAATATGTTGTTTTATGAAAATATTATATGTTTCATGCATCTAAATCATCCACGACCAAAAGGGACCATGGTTGGACCAACAAATTACCTTTACGTCCCATAAAACTGTGTCGTAACATGCAAATAAGACATACATAGATAGCATCCTCAACTAAAATTTCGTAAAATATTAAGATGTTAAACAACCTAATTAAATCTTAATATATATGGTATCACTAGGTGCTAACTTGACAAAGAAACATGTCTTAAACTATTAAATAACATAATTATCTACCTATGTAACACTGTTAAAACTTCCAATGTCTGAAACATAAACACAACTCATGTCATCCAAATTTGTTAGATGCCATTTTATGTTTTACATCATTGTTTTATTCATTTATATATGTTTTAGTATAAATAATGGTCAGCTTATGTTTTTCACCAGAATTCTCATATTGTTCATATTTTTATGTATTTTTCATGTATTTTTTTGGAGCTAAAATATATAAAGAAGCTGGAAGTTTGATTAAAATAGCTAAAACTGGAGAATTTGAGTATGGTTTGTGCGTTTCTGAATTACATGATCATCTTTCTATCCCACAAATTTTCATGGACGCATAAAGCACCCCTAGCAGTGCTCGGAGTCATTACACGATTACAACCTCAGAAATATGATCGTGTTTCGTAATCTTGTTTCCACATCGCGATTTTACCTAATCCAAAAACTCAATTTATGCATCCTCTTAAGTAAAACGTGATTACCATACCCCTTAAATGATCTATGTTTCCTATTACACGACCGTGCTTTAGCTAAAAGGTCCAAAAATAGCATTCTAGTTCAATAAAAGTTTTCTATATGCATTTTTCATATTTTCTGCGAATATTTTTTTGGAAACACGGATATTTAAACCCGAAAATCCTAATCTAACACTATATGCTTCCTATAAATACTCAACCAATTAAGTTCAGTTTAAGATTGTTTCTGACGTTATCCGACGATTTATGATAATCTGAAAGATTACGACTCGACCAATTAAGTTCAGTTTATTCGTATTTACTTTACAGTCTTTATTTTTACAGATTTAGTTTGTTTTTAGTTATGTCTGGCTAAAAACCCTAGTTTTTAGTTCTATAAATACACCGACTTGTTATGTAATTAATCATTAGATTTGGTTTTAATTTGTGTTTCTATCTAGTGGTTCCTGTTTTGTGTTTCATAAATGTTTTGATTTTTTGTTCGATTTAGACTGATCACCTGAAATATGATTAATTTAATCTAGTTAATCAGTTGTTAAAATCCATAATTGTTTTAATCAACTGTTTATAAGTAACTGTTTATAAGAACGAGTATCAGATTGGTTCCACGTGAGATTTAAGTCAGATATAAATTAAAAATCATATATTTTTACGCTTCTGATCTTATGAGAAGTATTGAATATTGTTGGGAATTTTACACAGATCTTACTATTGCTTTTCTAATTTAATTAAGAGCTTATTTGATTAAGTTAGTAAAAAGTTATGATTAACTCAAAGAGTTTGTTTCGGCTAATGAATTTGGTAAAAGAGAATTTGCTAGAGCTTATTAGTAGTTTTCAGTATCAACTTAGATATAACACATATTAAAGTACCATATTTATATTAATTTCATAATTAGGAGAGTCACAACAAAACTGAAACATCTTTTAATATTAAATTTTCTTAAGTTTATTTTAATTAAATTTTATTCACTGCAATTTGATTATTTATAGTTTTATACAAAACAAAACCCTTTTTTATATTTTCTCTTTTGACTAGTATATGTCTTATGCACAGCTGTATTGACCTTTAGGCTGTGCTTCCCTATGTTATGCTTTAGTGCAACCAAGTAGTGAAATTTATTTGTTGAGGTGTAAATGACGCACCTAATAAATTGTTGTCGTTGCCAGGGACACAGTATGGTTAATAGTTTTTATGCTCAGATCTTTACATGTAGGTTCACCACTCAAGTTAAACCCACAAATTGAGAAAACTACTAGAAAAATAAATAAAGAAACAAAGTTTCAGAATCAACAAACGGATTCCTCAACTCCATCATCCTCCTAACCACAAAAAATCTCCAATCCACAAGGCAGTCCCTTGTGGGATGAACCCGAACCCACAGTTACATCTTTCCCAAAAGCACCACCATCATCACCCAGTTAAGTGCAAAGAAACCATATCCATCATCATCTGTACAATTCGAAACCACTTACTTTTTTTTTGAATCCTTTGTTGGAAGATAGTTCCCATAGTCAGAATAATTGGTAATATTATTATTAATTGTGTGATCATTTTGGGTTACATGCAAGGACAAAAATAAGCAACTAATGACACAGGAGTTTTATTCGTGTCTAGTTTGTTAATTAATTATGGGTTTAATTAATTAATAAGAAACTTGTAGACTTGATGGGTTTAAAGTGTAAAGATCCAAAAGTCGTATTTTTAGGATATCTGTACGGTCTTTTAGATATTTACCAAACTTATGGATAACTACTTAGTGACCAAGTAATTATCTCATACGGGTTCCAAACCCTCCCCTATAAATAGGAGAGTCTAAGGAAAAAAATTAAGAGAGTTTCTAATGCTAAGGAAAAAAATTAAGAGAGTTTCTAATGCTAAATTCAGTTATCCTTTACCTTCTCTCAAATCCTTTCGGTTTGTTTTTCTTCGTGATGTGACAACCCTTAGGTCGTGACACGAAAGCAACAAAATAAAAATCTATTCTAGTGTTCATGGTGTTCGTTGAATCTGGAGGTGTCTAGGCTGCTGATCTGTTCCTTGGGTGCGACTATGAAAGAGGATCTCTATGTTGGGCTCTTAGCACTATCTCTTCATCAAGATCCAAGAAGGTTTCAAAGGACTACAAGGGTATGTTTTCTTGATTCTTTCTTTTTATTTTAGTTACATATATTTGGATGAATATGGATACACTTTTGGCTTATGAGGTTATTGTTTTTGTATTGTTTCATTGTGATACTTTATGGCCTTTTAGAACCCTCCTAACCCAACAATGATATCAGATTTACTTCTTCACATCCATTACATTATGATTTCTGTTATGTTTGTGTTAACCAATTTGCATGTTAGTAATCTTATTAACTCAAATCATTAACAGGTTTCAACTATTTTAAATGGGTTTGACTGATAGTGAAAATGATTTAGAGTTTTCTTATTTTGCGATTACATGGCGCGTGGGGACTCCCTACGCGGCGCGTAAGCAGCGTAGAATCAAAAACCCTAGAATGAGATCGCAACGTGATTGTTCAAATCTGGCTACATGATTGTGCTTGTAGGATGCAACACATAGGGATCTCCTGTGTGGCGTGTCGGTTACTATATACAAAATCATATATTTTTTTCTATTTTGAGTATGCTTTGGCCACACTTATGCATTTGACTTGAATCTCATGCAAATCTATAACACCCATAAAAATCAAGAAAAATTTAAACTTTTAAAACCAATCCACAAATCACCATTGTTTACAATTTAGTTTTCAAAACATGTTTAATATCAGAGTTTTCCCAAAATCATAAATCAAAACACGAGGGGGTGTAAGATCACGCTTTCGCCTTCTCGCGGTCATCTAAGGTACCTGAAACATAACCCAAAAATGTAAGCCCAAATCTTAGTGAATTCCCCCAAAGTAACAGCACATAAATAACTTAACACATATACAATAACATCATGCAATGGGTCCACAGCTAAAAGACTGGATTACCCCTGAGCCCACAACATAAGTCTGGCTTACCCTCAGGGCCCACAACTTACGTTTGGCTTGCTCCCCGACCAGATCAGTCCTCGGACTGAATACCACCAAGCCCTCAGTACGAGTACGACATGCCCTATCCAGCCCTCAACTCGTATCTGGAATGCTCAAGAGCCCTCAGTATGAGTTTGGCATGCTCTACTCGGCCCTCAGCTCATATCTAGATTTCTCCAGGGTTTGTTGGCAACCTCACGGAGCAATACAACTTGAACCCAACCCATACAATATGTCGACATATAATAGATACTAACATATATTGTCACACCCCCGAACCAGACGGCGAAAACGTCCGGGGGCTCGTGTGACTAACAATTGAATTATCATCACACTGAATATACATGAAACATAACACATTCACCACCAACATTACATATAACAACCAGCATTGTTCACATCAAGTACATTGTTATAAATACATAAGTTCCAAAATATTAAAAGTACGATGAGTGATGTTACATAAATGAAACCATACATACTTGAAAATCTTCCTGCTTAACAATTACCTGAGAATACAAGTTATTTTGAAAACGGTCAACATATATAATGTTGGTGAGTTCATAAGTGTGTTTGAATACAAGTCTTTGAATCCTTTGTAAAAACCCAGAAAATCCGATATTTTCTGTAAAATGTCTGAAAATGATGTGAAAATCAAGTATAAATGCATGTGTGAATTTATTAGTTGTAACATATATGGATGTAGTTTAGATTTCTTGTATTGTAAGGAAGTGATAATTGTATATGATTATTTCCCCAGAAAATCCGATATTTTCTGATTTATAGTAATGTCGAGGTTCTTGTATCGTTAAATAAGTTATTTTGTATTGACACAGTCGAAGGGTTAATCTCCGAAGTGTTAAATTTGGTATTGAATCTCCATATGAGCCGTTATAATCATACATGATAATGACTAGGTTTCCTGTCTTAACATTTTTCCAAATCCCGATATTTGCTCAAGCTTTTGTCACCCTAGACTGGCCTAGTCTAGCTGTAGCGAACAGCTAAGGCGTGGGGGGTCACCCCATATAGATCTATACATAACTCTCGCTCTCCCTCCAGGAGACTCTTATTATAACTACACGCTATGATTGTACACTCAAAGGTGTCAACCAACACGTCTCACTAGATTCTCAACCTTTCGTACTATGTTTAATGTTTACGTGTATGTAGTATGTTATCAAATCCAAAGGTACATATATAAGTATACGAAGTTCAATAGTTATGTAAAGGTATAATTTCAATCTACTAAACATGTAAGTTTCAGCCCAAGCCCAATTAACATGTAAATGGGTCACAAAGGCCCAATGACATGTAAGTGGGTAATTTGGGCATAATAGGCATGTAAATCGACCACAAAGGCCCAACAAACATGTGACCCATAACTCAGGCCCAAATTAACATGTAAATGGGCCGCAAGACCCACTAAACATGTCATGGAAAATAATGGGCTCAATATACACTTGGATGGGCCCTTAAAGCCCATTGGCCACATAACGTGAATATTAGGCCCAATAGAATTGTTACCGATGTATTTCGTCCATTTGTTATTATTTCATTGATTGTTTTAGTTCGAGGTTTACCGAATTGAATATAAAAAAAGTCCTCTTTTTGTAAAAATGAGTTCTTGGCCAATAAGCCTCAAATTTTCAATTAAGGCCCAAAGTTTTGTAGAAATGACACTTTAGTCCATAATTTATAAAAATTTGTAATTTTGTTCCAAATGTCTAGAAATTCACGGTTTTAGTCCGAAAATATATGTTTTGACATTTAAGGTCCAGTTTTGCAGAAAAGTGCATTTTCAGCCCTTTGTTTGTAAAATTGACACTTTCGACCCAATTTTGATAAAAATTACATTTTTGGTCCAATTTAGAAATAATTGTTATTTTCACCCCTAAAGTTTGGTTTATTTACATTTTTGACTCAAACTTTGGCCAAAGAACATTTTTAGTCCCAAAACGTCCTTTTTTCGCAAATTTGGGCCCAAAACCGTGAGCCATTAAGCTAAAATTTACATTTTTGCCCCTTTGAAAAGCATGTTTATCATAAAAGTCCATTTTTATACAAGTAGAACCTGTTTGGTCCCTATAGAAACATAAATGTCGCTTTTTACCCTTATCTTTTGTTTTCTTGACAATTTTGACCCTTAACAAGATTTTTGCCTTAAATTTTTGTATCTTGAACATATGGTACTTTTTAACTTGAGAATATGATGTGTAAGGTGTATTAGTTCATGGATCTTAACCCAATGTTACTTAGGATGTCGAGTATTGCTAAGATCTAACATATTTTTACAAAATAAACTAAGAATTCACACAAGACATGCACATAACACATAGATCTACACATTTTACTTGCATTCTCCCCCAAAAATCATGTAAAAATCGAAAACAAGGGGGTATGAACTCACCTTTGCTTGATGTTTTGGTTTTTGAAGAAGAAGTGGAAAGGATTTTTGGTCCTAGCAACACCTTGAAGTGGATCTCGAGATTATGAAGCTTCAAAGGTGTGATCATGGTATAAAACTATGTAAGAAGGAGTTTTTCATGTTAAGATGGAAGAAGATACTTGTGTTTTACAAAAACTTACCAAAGATTGGAATGACTTGATGAAGATCCTTAGAACTCTAGCAAATTTTCGAGATCTTGGAGGAAGAAGAAGAATGATTCTTGAGAGTGATAGAGAGAATTTGATGTAGTGTGTGTGTTTTTGCCTCTCGGCCGAGAGTAGAATAAGAGAGGGGAGAGAGGTAGTGAGGTGACTTGCATGGGAATATGAGAGACCATTCCTAGATACATGGTGATTATTATGGAGGTGACACCTCCAAAGTCAACTCCCCCCCTTCCATTTTATTTTTCATTTTTTTTAATTGATGATGGGCCGATGGTTCTTGGGCTAGGAGAAAGGGTGGAGTAGTTTGGGCCTTGACTTTCCTTTACTCGAGATCATGAGGCCCAATGATTACTTTTCGGCCCAATGGGCTCATTAGATAGCTCACGGCCCATTTTGAAAGAAAAAGGGAGTTTATGGCCCATTAGAGCAAATTAATTCATTAATGGCCCAATCAGGCCCATTAAGGGTAAACTAATTTATTTTGGACCCAAAATGGCCCAAAATGCTAAGTTTTATGGAAGTGGGTCCAATTAGACCCCAAATAGGGTTTCCAAGCCCAAAATGGTTGAATTGGATGCTTATTGGTCCATTAGGCCCAATAAGGAAATCCTAGTCCAACATGGACTCAAACCATGGTTCTTAGGGCTTCAGACTCTTTGATGAACATAATTGATGAATCTAAATGAGCATTGAGTGAGATTTACTTAGAGTATATGATTTACAATAGTTGAATGGTTACACAGGAATATAATTTCCTAGCTAAAATGTTAGTTGTGACATCATCCCCCTGTTAGAGGGAATTTCGTCCCAAAATTCTTTTGAAAACTAGATTTGTGAAGGGAAGAATAAGTGAGGGTACTTCTACTTCATCTGTTCTTCACGTTCCCACATGAATTCCAGTCCACGTTTGGCGCTCCATCGAACCTTCACAATCGGGATGCGACTTTTCTTTGTACGCTTCATCTCCCTATCCATAATCTCGACTGGTTCTTCGACGAATAGGAGATTCTCGTTTATTTCAATCTCTTCCAAAGGAAAGACAAGGGTTTCATCTGATAGACACTTTTTCATATTCGAGACGTGAAACACTGGGTGTACGTTGTTGAGCTCGACAGGTAGTTGCAGCTTATAAGCCACTGGACCAATTTAGGCAAGAATCTCGAACGGTCCAATGTATCGCGGGTTCAACTTTCCTCGTTTCCCAAAGCGAATCATTCCTTTACAAGGAGAGACCTTTAACAACACGCGATCCCCGACTTGAAATTCTAATGGCTTTCGCCGCTTGTCAGCATAGCTTTTCTGTCGGTCTCGCGATGCTTGAAGTCGAGCTTTGATTTGGACTATCCTTTCGGTCGTCTCACGGATGATTTCAGGTCCGGTAAGAGTACTGGCTGGTGATTGTCCTTTTGCTAGTTGAGTGTCACCCGCATCAGCCCATCATAGGGGCGATCTGCACTTACGAACATAAAGAGCCTCGAAGGGAGCAACCTTGATGCTCATGTGATAACTATTGTTATAGGAGAACTCGATCAGAGGCAAGTGGGTATCGCATGACTTGCCAAACTCAATCACGCAAGCTCGGAGTATATCCTCGAGTGTCTGGATGGTACGCTCACTCTGACCATCCGTCTGTGGGTGGTAGGCAGTGCTCATATCTACCTGTGTTCCCATAGCCTTCTGAAGAGATTGTCAGAATCTTGAAGTGAATCTGCTATCTCGATCCGAGATAATAGATACTGGCACTCCATGGAGTCTCACAACCTCCTTGAGGTAGATTCGGGTCATCTTTCCATCTTGTAGGACTCTTTTATTGGCAGGAAATGAGCTGATTTTGTTAATCTATCGACAATTACCCAGATAGCATCTAGTCCATCTGTTGTCTTTGGCAATTTGGTCAAGAAGTCCATAGTAATCCTCTCCCATTTCCACTCGGGTATCACTGGTTGTTTCAATAGTCCCGAGGGCTTCTGGTATCCACTTTCACTTTGGCGCAAGTAAGACACTTGCCCACGAAAGTAGCTATCTCTGCCTTCATATTAGGCCACCAATATTGCTGCTTGATATCCAAATACATTTTATCTGACCCCGGATGAATATCGCGTCTTGTGGGCTTCATGCATGACTATCTCTCTGAATCCCCCAATTTTGGGAACCCAGATTCTATTCATGAAGTAGTAGGTTCCGACGTCTTTAACTTTGAGCTCCTTCTCCATTCCTTGTAGCGATTCACTAGCGACATTCTCTGGCTTCAATGCTTCCAATTGGGCTTCCTTGATCTGTGAGGCTAGATGAGATTGGATGGTGATTGACAGGGTCTTCACACGACGACTTGAATACTCCTTTCGGCTCAGGGCATCGGCTACTACGTTAGCCTTGCTTGGATGGTATTTGATCTCACACTCATAATCGTTTAACAGTTCAGCCCATCTCTGTTGCCTCATGTTTAGTTCCTTGTGATTTAGAATGTGCTGGAGGCTCTTGTGGTCTATAAAGATGGTGCACTTGGTACCATATAGGTAGTGCCTCTAAATTTTCAAGGCGAAAACCACCGCCCCCAGTTTGAGATTATGTGTGGTATAATTTACTTCATGAGTTTTCAGTTGTCTGGATGCGTAAGCAATTACCTTCTCTCATTGCATGAGGACACAACCTAATCCTTGATTTGAAGCATCACAGTAAACTATGAAGTCTTCGGTTTCCTCCGGTAAGGATAGCACTGGAGCACTACAGAGGGCTTGCTTCAAGGATTGGAAGGCAACTTCTTGCTTCTCGGTCCAGCTGAAAGGTACCCCTTTCTAAGTCAATGTGGTGAGGCGTTTGGCTATCTTGGAGAAGTTCTGAATGAATCTTCGGTAGTAGCCTGCGAGACCCAAGAATTGGCGAATTTTTGTTGGCGTTGCCGGAATTGCCCAGTTTTCGATTGCTTTGATCTTGGAGGGGTCCACATGTATTCCTTCCTGACTGACTACATGGCCCAGAAAGTTTACACTGCGGAGCCAGAATTTGCACTTGGAGAGTTTCGCATACAACTTTTCAGTCCGCAGGGTTTCTAAAATCTGTCGGAGGTGTTGGCTATGATCTTCTTCACTTCGAGAGTACACGAGAATATCATCGATGAAGACGATTACGAATTTATCAAGGAGTGGGCGCCAGACTCGATTCATGAGGTCCATAAATGCAGCGGGGGCATTTGTTAGACCGAAGGGCATTACGACGAATTCGTAATGACCGTATCGAGTTCGGAAAGCAGTCTTAGGAATGTCCTCATCTCGGACTTTGAGTTGATGATAACCGGATCTCAAATCTATCTTTGAAAAGTAACTAGCTCCTTGAAGCTGGTCAAATAGATCATCGATTCGTGGAAGTGGATACCGGTTTTTGATGGTGAGTTTGTTTAATTCCCTATAGTCGATGCACATCCTGAAGGATCCGTCTTTCTTTTTAACGAAAAGAATCGGAGCTCCCCATGGCGAGAAGCTGGGTCTGATGAATCCTTTATTCAAGAGTTCGCTTAGTTGGCTTGATAATTCTTGCATTTTAGCAGGAGCCAACCTATAGGGTGATTTGGCGATTGGAGTGGCTCCAGGCACTAGGTCGATTCGGAATTCAATTTGTCGTTCTGGGTGTATTCCCGTAAGATCTTCTGGAAACACATCGGGGAAATCACACGCCACTGGGATGTTGTGAATGCTCGCCTCCTCTTTGGTTTTATCCACCACGTGAGCAAGGAATGCGTAGTTCTTCTTTTGTATACACTTTTGCGCCTTGATACTCGAGATAAGGCGTAGGTTTGCGTCGGGTTTATCTCTGTAGATTATTAAGGTTTCGCGATTAGGAAGATGAAGGCGAACGGCCTTCTCGTGACACATAATATCAACATGATGGGGGCTTAACCAATCCATGCCGATGATCACATCAAAACTCCTAATGTTTACGGGAATCAAGTTTATTTGAAATGAGTGGTTGTTTAGTGTTAACGTACATCCTATGTAGATATCTTTGGTGGTTTCAATTTTCCCATTAGCCATTTCCACCGTGAAGGCTTTGTTGAGCTTCTGGGGTTGTTGATTTAGCAAGTATTTGAATTTATTACTAACGAAGCTTCGCTCCGCCCCACTATCAAATAAGATGCATGCATACGAGTTGTTAAGTAGGAACGTACCGGTGACAACTGTTGGGTCATGCACTGCTTCTCCCTGACCCATTGTCAGCATTCTTCCTGCTGCTCCTGCCCTTTGATTGTTTGTGTTGGGGCAGTTTCGCCTGAAATCCCCGGTCTTCCCACATCCGTAACAGGTATAGCTGGCTCCAGCATTGGTGTTGTTGTTGTTGTTGTTGTTATTGTTGTTGTTGTTGTGGTTGTTGTTGTTTGTCATCTGGTTCTGTTGAAGCTGAGTCCTACAATACTTCGCTGTGTGGCCCTTCCGGTTGCACCTTGTGCAACTAATCTCTCTGCACTCCCCGTGATGGTGGAAGTTGCATTTGCCACACTTGGGGAGATTTCCCGAGTACTGCTTGGAAGCATTTGGCGTGGATGAGGCTGGAGCATGTGGTGTGGTGGTAGCTTGTGTTGCAGCATGGACAGACACTGTTTGTTGCTTCTTAGACGATTTCGAGTTTTGCTTTCACTTTTGCTTGGTGTTTTTCCCCTTCTTGTTCTCTTCTTCCTTCTTAACCTCCGCTTCCACTGTTTTGGCACCCTTCTTATTGCCATGATCATACAGTTTCTTGTCCAGTCTCTTGGCGCTGTCAAACGTCTCAGGGTTTGCCGCAATGACATTCCCTTGGATAGGTGCAGTCAATCCCCAGATAAACCTCTCAATCTTTTTCCCTTCTGAGGTGATCATTCCGGGACACAGAAGAGATAGCTCACTAAACCGTGATATGTATGCGTCGATATTGGAGTTTTGAACCGTGAGGTTCCACAACTCTTGTTCCATCTTCTGAATCTCACCTCTAGGACAGTATTCTGCTAACATCATCTCCTTCAGCTCTTCCCAGGGCATCGCGTTCGCCACCGGGAGTGCCATGGCCTCTACGTGGCCATTCCACCAGGAGAGGGCTTGGTTAATGAACGTGCAGGCTGCGAACTTGACCTTACACTCATCCGGACACCCGCAGATTTCAAAGACCGATTCTACTTTCTCGATCCATCGCTTCAGGGCTATTACGCCTCCTGTCCCATTAAAGGTCTGAAGTTTGGCGTTGGTGAAGTCCTTGTAGGTGCATGTTTGAGCAGCTCTATGGTTCGTCCCTTGATTTGTGCTTCCAGCTCCCTGCCCGTTGCCTTCTCCGTTGTTTCCATTGCGAATCTGCGCAAGTGCTGCAGTGACCGCAGCGGACACTGCTGCCTGGAATGCAACCAAGTGTATCTCAGGTGGGGTCGGTGTTGCGTTGTTTCCACGGTTGGGTCTTTGAGGCATCTTTCTGTCATGGAATGGAAAGATGTTGAGTACCTATTGTTTTGCGAGTTTGGGGTCGTATAGGCTAGGCGTGTAACGTGTGTATTTAAGTAATTTCATGCATTAACATAAAATAAGAAAATAAAACACATAGCAGATGACAACGTCATGATAAAACATAAAGCATTTTCATTAATACTAATAGTTTTGATACATGAAAATTTGCTAGATGGCATACAATACATGGGGGAAATATAGAATCTGACAGCATGACGAGTCTACGAGTAGTGTGATCACTTAAACATAGGGTCGATAGTACATAACATAGATCACATAAACATAATACTAACGATAGATACGGCTGGTCCTAGTCATGGTGGGATGTGCCAGGGGGTGGTGTTGAGGAAGTGGATGCTCCCTGAAGGCGAGCCACCTGTCGCTCCGCGTCTCGAAGTCGAGTCTCCCACCTCACCTGCCTCATGTGGAACTCTCGGATAACCTCTCGCGTTTCCAGCTCTGCCGGCTCAACCCTAGTCCGCATCTGGTGTATCTGATCGGCGGTGCTCTGGGCCAGATCGCCAGTATCTCTCAATCGTCTCACCACGATCGGAAGTGCCCTACCAGCCGGTCCTCCCTCCCTCAAGTCATAGAACTCACGCGCCATGCCAAACGGGGGTCGCTGTCCCTGTTGCCTGCTCCACCTCTAAATGTCGATACCCCAGGGAGGTGTAGGGCCACTCGGGCCTATTCGGTGAGCCGGCACCCTCATTGGGTATAGGGGTTGATGACTTCGGACACTGCGTCCGAATCATCATCGTTGTCGTCACCCGACTCTTCTTCACCATCGTCTGCCACGGGTTCCGCAGGTCCCCCTTCAATTTCTTCTTCCTCAGGTTCCTCGTCGGATTCCTCTAGCCATCTGTTATTTCCCTGATTGGGAAAGTAGGGATCTCCAGGGTGGTGGAAACCAGCCATACTGACTGCACGAGAGTGCATAAATAAATCATGTTTTGATTATCCATATAGTATATTTTAGTCATTTAAGTTTTGAGTTCCCTAGAGTTTTTGGAGAGTGAGGTAGGCTTTTGGGTTCATTTCCCGCTATGATTACTCCCGAACACATGTTGATCATATTTTGAATAAATATAGTTGATCAGGCTATATTTATCCCTAATATGACTACATAACTGCCCAGGTTTAATCATAGTGTTCAATTTCCTCCAGAAGTTTTTATTAGAGGTTGTTGGATTATTATCCTAGTATGCGCACATAAGTGTGAAAATTTTTTGTTTTGTTCAGATTTATTTAGTCCCATTGTGTTTATAGTTGCATATCATGTATGGTTAGATATGCTAGTTCACTATAAACATTGCTCTGATACCAACCTGTCACACCCCCGAACGAGACGACGGAAACGTCCGGGGGCTCGTGTGACTAACAATTGAATTATCATCACAATGAATATACATGAAACATAACACATTCACCGCCAACATTACATATAACAACCAACATTGTTCACATCAAGTACATTGTTATAAATACATAAGTTCCAAAATATTAAAAGTACGATGAGTGATGTTACGATAAATGAAACCATACACACTTGAAAATCTTCCGGCTTAACGATTACCTGAGAATACAAGTTATTTTGAAAACGGTCAACATATATAATGTTGGTGAGTTCATAAGTGTGTTTGAATAAAAGTCTTTGAATCCTTTGTAAAAACCCAGAAAATCCGATATTTTCTGTAAAATGTCTGAAAATGATGTGAAAATCAAGTATAAATGCATGTGTGAATTTATTAGTTGTAACATATATGGATGTAGTTTAGATTTCTTGTATTGTAAGGAAGTGATAATTGTATATGATTGTTTCCCCAGAAAATCCGATATTTTCTGATTTATAGTAATGTTGAGGTTCTTGTATCGTTAAATAAGTTATTTTGTATTGACAAAATCGAAGGGTTAATCTCCGAAGTGTTAAATTTGGTATTGAATCTCTATATGATCCGTTATAATCATACATGATAATGACTAGGTTGCCTGTCTTAACATTTTTCCAAATGTCGGTATTTGCTCACGGTTTTGTCGCCCTAGACTAGCCTAGTCTAGCTGTAGCGAACAACTAAGGCGTGGGGGGTCACCCCGTATAGATCTATACACAAACTCTCGCTCTCCCTCTAGGAGACTCTGATTATGACTACAAGCTACGATTGTACACTCAAAGGTGCCAACCGACACGTCTGACTAGATTCTCAACCTTTCGTACTATGTTTAATGTTTACGTGTATGTAGTATGTTATCAAATCCAAAGGTACATATATAAGTATACGAAGTTCAATAGTTATGTAAAGGTATAATTTCAATCTACTAAACATGTAAGTTTCAACCCAAGCCTAATTAACATGTAAATGGGTCACAAATGCCCAATGACATGTAAGTGGGTAATTTGGGCCTAATAGGCATGTAAATGGACCACAAAGGTCCAAAAAACATGTGACCCATAACTCAGGCCCAAATTAACATGTAAATGGGCTGCAAGGCCCACTAAACATGTCATGGAAAATATTGGGCTCATTATACACTTGGATGGGCCCTTAAAGCCCATTGGCCACATAACGTGAATATTAGGCCCAATAAAATTGTTATCGATGTATTTCGTCCATTTGTTATTATTTCATTGATTGTTTTAGTTCGAGGTTAACCGAATTGAATATAAAAAAAAGTCCTCTTTTTGTAAAAACGAGTTCTTGGCCAATAAGCCTCAAATTTTCGATTAAGGCCCAAAGTTTTGTAGAAATGACACTTTAGTCCATAATTTATAAAAATTTGTAATTTTATCCCAAATGTCTAGAAATTAACGGTTTTAGTCCAAAAATATATGTTTTGACATTTAAGGTCCAATTTTGTAGAAAAGTGCATTTTCAGCCCTTTGTTTGTAAAATTGACACTTTCGGCCCAATTTTGATAAAAGTTACATTTTTGGTCCAATTTAGAAATAATTGTTATTTTCACCCCTAAATTTGGTTTATTTACATTTTTGACTAAAGCTTTGGTCAAATAACATTTTTAGTCCCAAAACTTCATTTTTTTCGCAAATTTGGGCCCAAAACCGTGAGGCCCAAAAGTTTGGCCAATTAAGCTAAAATTTACATTTTTCCCCTTTGAATAGCATGTTTATCATAAAAATCCATTTTTATACAAGTAGAACCTGTTTGGTCCCTATAGAAACATAAATGTCGCTTTTTACCCTTATCTTTTGTTTTCTTGACAATTTTGACCCTTAACAAGATTTTTGCCTTAAATTTTTGTATCTTGAACATATGGTACTTTTTAACTTGATAATATGATGTGTAAGGTGTATTAGTTCATGGATCTTAACCCAATGTTACTTAGGATGTCGAGTATTGCTAAGATCTAACATATTTTTACAAAATAAACTAAGAATTCACACAAGACATGCACATAACACATAGATCTACACATTTTACTTGCATTCTCCCCCAAAAATCATGTAAAAATCGAAAACAATGGGGTATGAACTCACCTTTGCTTGATGTTTTGGTTTTTGAAGAAGAAGTGGAAAGGATTTTTGGTCCTAGCAACACCTTGAAGTGGATCTCGAGATTATGAAGCTTTAAAGGTGTGATCATGGAATAAAACTATGTAAGAAGGAGTTTTTCATGTTAAGATGGAAGAAGATACTTGTGTTTGACAAAAACTTACCAAAGATTGGAATGACTTGATGAAGATCCTTAAAACTCTAGCAAATTTTCGAGATCTTGAGGAAGAAGAAGAATGATTCTTGAGAGTGATAGAGAGAATTTGATGTAGTGTGTGTGTGTGTGTTTTTGCCTCTCGACCGAGAGTAAAATAAGAGAGGGGAGAGAGGTAGTAGGTGACTTGCATGGGAATATGAGAGACCATTCCTAGATACATGGTGATTATTATGGAGGTGACACCTCCAAAGTCAACTCCCCCCCTTCCATTTTATTTTTCATTTTTTTTAATTGATGATGGGCCGAGGGTTCTTGGGCTAGGAGAAAGGGTGGAGTAGTTTAGGCCTTGACTTGCCTTTACTCGAGATCATGAGGCCCAATGATTACTTTTCGGCCCAATGGGCTCATTAGATAGTTCACGGCCCATTTTGAAAGAAAAAGGGAGTTTATGGCCCATTAGGGCAAATTAATTCATTAATGGCCCAATCAGGCCCATTAAGGGTAAACTAATTTATTTTGGACCCAAAATGCTAAGTTTTATGGAAGTGGGTCCAATTAGACCCCAAATAGGGTTTCCAAGCCCAAAATGGTTGAATTGGATGCTTATTGGTCCATTAGACCCAATAAGGAAATCCTAGTCCAACATGGACTCAAACCATGGTTCTTAGGGCTTCAGACTCTTTGATGAACATAATTGATGAATCTAAATGAGCATTGAGTGAAATTTACTTAGAGTATATGATTTACAATAGTTGAATGGTTACATAGGAATAGAATATCCTAGCTAAAATGCTAGTTGTGACATATATAGATAATCATACATACAATATCAAAGGTAGTCCTACCGATCTACCAGACTAACATATCAAAACTAGCATGCATATATATTCCATACTCAACATATTAACGAATATCAGGTTATCAAACTAATGGGCCGGCCTTGGTGCCTTCGACCCGTAAGTACAATGACGAAAACTCACCTTGCAAACTGAACAGAACTGATGAGGTCCGACTCTGAATATCAGCTCTCTAACCGATACCTATTTGCACCAAGTGACCATTTCCATCAAAATCCCAAAATACCCTCAAGGTCAAACTTGGTCAAAGTCAACTGGTCAAACCCACTAAGTCAACCCATCTGAGTCAACTCAACAAGGCTGACCCATGCGAGTACGCAGGGCGTACTCCTGAGGTACGCTTACCGTACGCAAAGCCTCGCAGAAGACCACCATCAGGGTGGTTGACCGAGTACGTGGGGCATACTCCCATGTATGTGGGGCGTACCCTCGCAATCTCCAAACTCCATTTAGTGCTTAGCGGCTTAAGCACTTAAGCCCATACTTCAGATTTATGACCAAAACACACCCTAGAGTCATAAAGTTTCCAACTTTATGATTCCACACGCCTAAACGAGCTTAACACAAGGTCTTAATCCATTCAGACCTCCTACAAGATGCATGGAGCAATTCTAACCAAATGGACTTCATTTTTATGGCTGAGGACCCCTCCTAGGGTCTGAAAGGACAACTCAAAAAGTCCAGAACATGCCATGCTCAAGATGGGACCTTTAGGACAAGAAAAGTAACATAAAACACCCACAAATGGGATCTAACAACCAATACATCAAGGTATGGACTTTATATCTTTTGGAGCTTTTCAACAAGGCAAATATCCCAAATCCACAAGCTTTCTTCCACTTCAAGGCTCCTCATAGCAACCTCTTCCTCCTTCAACACACCAAGAACACATTCTTGAGCTCCAAACACACACTAAGAGGGATAGGGTTTGCAAAAACGTCTCAAAGGATGTGGAGGCTGAAAAGGTGAGGGAAGGTGAGACATAATGTTGCTTAAATACCACTCAAACCCTAAAAATTAGGGTTTTCCTCCTAAAGCTAGTACGCCCCCGCATACATAAGTGTATGCCCAGCGTACTAGGGTGCGCCCTAGTACGTTCAACGTATACACATGTACGTATGGTGCACTCCTCCTGCCATATTTACAAAACTGCCACTAGGGATTCAAAGCATAACTTCTTGGACTTAGGGACCAAAATGATATGAAATAGATCTATAGGGATGAATTTAGAAGTACCTAAATATCGGGATGTTACAATTCTCCCCCACTTGAACTAGACTTCATCCACAAAGTCTTCTGCGGTGAATAACTCAGGATAATGCTCCCGCATCTCAGCCTCCGGCTCCCAAGTCCACTGGGAGCCCCTTCGGTGCTGCCACCGTACCTTTACCAAAAATATTTCCTTGTTACACAAATCTTTCATCTTCCTTTACAGGATAGTCACCGGCTTCTCAACATAGTCCACGCGATCATCGACCTGAATATCATCCAAGGAAACCACTGCATCCTCATCCAATACACATTTTCGCAGCTGTGAAACATGGAAAATGTTGTGAATCTGAATGAGCTCCTCAGGAATATCCAATCTGTAAGCAACCTTACCAACCTTGGCAATCACCTGAAAAGGCCCAATATATCGGGGGCCCAACTTTCCCCTCTTCCTGAAGTGTATCACACCTTTCCAGGTTGATACCTTCAGTAATACCATATCGACGACCTGAAACTCCACCTCGGATCGGCGCTGGTCGGTATAGCTCTTCTGTTGACTTTGAGCACTTTGCAATGTCTGTGTGATCTGCTGAATCGGCTCCGTGGTCTGAAGGACCACTTCGGTCCTCCCCATAACCCTGTGACCAACCTTGCTCCAACAAACCAGGGTACGACACCTCCTCCCATACAAGAGCTCGAAAGGCGGAGCACCAATGTTGGAGTGATAACTATATTTGTAGGAAAACTACGCAAGGGACAGGTAGGAGTCCCAACTCCCACGGAAATCGATAACACATGGTCGTAACATATCCTCAAGGGTCTATATTGTCTGCTCACTCTGGCCGTCGGTCTGCAGATGATAAGCAGTGCTGAAGTGCAACCTCGTGCCCAGTTCCTCATGGAACTTCTGCCATAAACGGGAGGTGAACCGAACATCACTGTTTGAAACAATGGAGATCGGAACCCCATGGCAAGCAACGATCTCTTGAACATACACATTGGCCAACTTCTCGGTCGAAGAACTCTCCCGAATCGCCAGAAAGTGGGCACTCTTGGTCAATCGATCCATGATAACCCATATAGCATCAAAACCCTTTGTCGACTTCGGCAACTTGGTGATAAAATCCATCGATATATGTTCCCATTTCCACATGGGAACCTCCAGAGATTACAGCTTGCCATGCGGCCTCTGATGCTCAGCTTTGACCATCCTATAGGTCAAGCATCTCTCCACATACCAGACTATCTCCCTCTTCATATATGGCCACCTATATCTTAATCTCAAATCCGATACATCTTGGTGGCCCCGGATGAATAGAAAAATGAGACTTATGAGCCTCCTGTAATACAACCTGTTTGATCCCACCAGAAACTAGAATCCAGACCCGAACACACCGGGTCAACAGCCCTTGACTATCTTTGACAAATCTGTCAATCTCACCTCTGATCCTCTCTTACTTCCAATTCTCTTTCCAAACACCCTTGGCCTGAGACTCCCTGATCAATCCCAAAAGAGGGAATCCACTGATATCCTCATACACATCTCCATATCTGAAGATCCATTCGACTTGTGGCTTAAAGCATCCGCCACCACATTCGCTTTAACCGGGTGGTAAAGGATCTTGCAGTCATAATCCTTGACTACATCCAGCCACCTGCATTGCCTCATGTTCAGGTTTCGCTGGTCCATGATATGCCTCAAACTTATGTGATCTGTATAGATAGTATAACGGACCCCTTAAAGATAGTGTCTCCAAATCTTGAGGGCAAAAACCATTGCCCCTAACTCCAGATCATGAGTGGGATATCACGCCTCATGTGGCTTTAGCTTCCGTGAAGCATAAGCAATCACATGTCCTCTCTGCATGAGTATTGCCCCCAAACCAGTGATTGAAGCATCACAGAATATCACAAAATCCTCAATTCCCTCTGGGAGGGTCAATACCGGGGCCTCACATAACCTCTGCCGAAGGGTCTCAAATGCCAACTACTGCTCAGGACCCCATCGGAAATCCACCCCCTTCCTCGTCATACGAGTGAGGGGTACTCCAATCTTGGAGAAATCCTTAATGAATCTCTGATAGTGCCCTGCCAAACCCAAGAAACTCGTGATACCTGAGGGAGATGTCGGAACCTCCCACTGCATCACGACCTCGATCTTGGTCGGGTCAACCAAAATCCTATCCTGGTTAACGAGGTGCCCAAGGAACTAGACCTCTCATAACCAAAACTCACACTTTGGGAACTTAGCATAAAGTCGTTCTCGACTCAAAACCCCCAGGAGCTCTTGAAGATGCTCCTCATGCTTCTCTCTGGTCTTGGAATACACCAAGATATCATCAATAAACATAATAACGGAATGATCGAGCATCAGCCTGCATACCCAATTCATCAAATCTATAAACACTACAAGCGCATTAGTGAACCCGAATGGAAACACCACCAACTCGTAATGCCCATAACGAGTCTGGAACGCGGTCTTCTCCATGTCCACCTCTCTCACTCTGACCTAATGATAACCAGACCTCAGATCTATCTTGGAGAACCAAGATGCACCCTGCAGCTGATCAAAGAGATCTTCAATCCATGGAAGGGGATAACGGTTCTTCACCGTTAACTTGTTCAACTCCCGGTAATCAATGCACATCCGGTGCGAACCATCCTTCTTCTTGACGAACAATATCGGTGCTCCCTACGGAGATCTGCTAGGTCTGATGAACTGCTTTCCTAGCAGCTCCTGCAGCTGAGATGACAACTCTGACATCTCAGGGGGTGCCAAGCGGTACGTCACCTTTGAAATCGGGGCTGCACCTGGCACAAGGTCAATCCTGAACTCGACCTGCTTCTCAGGAGGCACTCCGGGTAACTCCTCCGGAAACACATCTGCAAACTCCCTGACAACCGAGACCTATGAAACTGGAATCTGATCCCCAATACGCGTATCCACCATGTAAGCCAAGTAACCCGCACACCCATGTTGAATATAGTGACGAGCCCTAGCTTTTGAACAAAACCCTGAACCCAACCTGGTGCCCTCTCCATAGATAACCAGTTCTCCCCCACTTGGGGTTCGAACTACCACTCGCTAGCCCTCAAAATCAATCATGGCACCAAACTGGCTCAGCCAATCCATACCCAAAATCACGCAGACACCCCCCATGTGAATAGGGATCAGATCGATCGGATAATGCACTCCGAAGATCTCCAAAACACAACCCTGATACACAGATGACGCAGAAACCCCGTGTTCGTTGGCGATAGAAACCCGAAACGGACACTCTAACTCCCCGATAGGCATATCAAACTCTCTACTGAACGAACGAGATACAAAGGACCGACTCGCACCCGAGTCAAACAACACAAGAGCAGGCAAGGAGTTCACTAGGAACGTACCTAACAGAGGCACATGTATAAGAATATCACAAAACATAATCAACAGAATAACGGATAAAAACATACCAGTCACAAAATTTGGAGCTGCTCTTGCCTCCTCGGCAGTGAGCTGCAAAGCACGACCTCAAGCCCTCGGGGGCTCCGCCCTGCCCTGACTCCCATCTATGATCCTCAAAGTAGTTGGCGCTGGAGCCTGAGCTAGCCTAGCAGCAAGCGAGGGGCAATTTTCCTTCACATGGCCATCCTGGTCGCAATGGTAAAAAATCCTGAAGCTAAGTGTTGGGGCCTGATGGCGGCAATCCCTCGCCATATGGCCCTGCCGGACACAATTGTGGCACCCAGAAGATGATTGGAAAGAACCCTCGTGAAACTTGCCGCACTTCCCACAAGTACAGCCCTTCCGACCCCCATATCTAAAATCAACGGCCTTGAACCGCTTAGGCGCAGGCTGCGACTGTGTCGGGGTCGGTCTCTGGTCTCTCTTCTGGAGCTCCAACTCAATCTCACGCCGCCTGGCGGCCTCCTACAAATCCAAAAAAGAACCATAACATTGTTGGATAAGGTGTCTAAGTCCATAACAATATTTGAGATGTACTTGACCCGACCCGGCATGGTCCATTTGGGTTGCACTTCACCCGAACAATTTGTTTGGATAATCTTTTGAGAATAGTATGTTCATGCTTTATTAATATATTATAAGTTCTAATATATTAATATTAAATCATATTATTTAATTAGTATTGGTCATAAATTAATTTAGAATTAATTTGGTGATAAAAAAGGTGACTAATTAAATATGGGCTCTTGTATTTTATGTAGTGTGGGCTAATACTCATTTGGAATGGGCTTGGCATGCATGGGAATCCATGGATAGTCCATGGAGCTTTTAACCCATGGATCCTTGGAAAGGAAGAGTCATGGGTATTAGGGTTTACATGGATGTAACCCTAATCCTCCACATTATATAAAGGAGCTTATGCTGCTTGAAATGACACTAGTTGTGTGTGAACAAGAGTGGTGGCCTAATTTCTAGAGCACATATATTATTCTCTCAAGGTTCCAAGGTTTGTGGTGATTTGTGATTCCACTTGAGGCATTCACACTATTGGTTCTAGGCTCTCAAACTCCAAGCAATCAATCACTATCAAAAGGTATGTCATTCTTCTAGTGTATTATGATTCTAGTTCTTCATGCCATGCTAGTTAGGATGTAAACCTTGGAAATTAATATTTGCATGTATTTTAGAGAAAACATAGATCCAAGGTTTATTAGGGTTGCATGTACACTTAGGAGTGTTAGAATGCTCAAAACCCAACAGTGGTATCAGAGCCTAGGCTTGTTTTCTTGAATACTTGATGCAAATAGCTGAAAAATGTCGAAAAACTGCATTCTACACAGCTGACTCGCCGAGTCCCTCATGGAACTCGCCGAGTTCATGCATATATTCAACCAACTCGCCGAGTCAGTTCATGCACTCGACGAGTTGGCAGGCCTGAGTGTAGATTTTCGAGATTTTGTGCTGGAATTGGTCTAGAATCATTACCTTAAACTGTTTTGGACTTATAAAACCTGTTTTTGATGTGGTAATGATTGTGGTAAACCAATTTCAAGGCTAATATCAAAATTCCAAGTTTTTATATGTGTTCATATGATTCTTGAAATTGTTGATGTGGATGTTCATGTTCATATGAGTTTTGTTAGATCATAGGAATTATTTGCAAATTGTTTGTTAGTTAATTCTTGATCTTAATGTGTTTTAATGGAATTCATAATTTGTCCTCAAGTTATGGAATTCCAAAAGTTTTTCTTTTAAATGTTTTTTTAAGAAGTCATAAGTTACGTTTTCTTGAAGAGTTTTCTAATAAATGCTTTTATGGACTCCATAACTTGTCCTCAAGTTATGGATATCCAAGAGTCTCTTCATTAAAAGTTTTAAAACACTTAATTAAAACTCATAAGTTATGAATATCCAAGAGTTTTTGAATTGTTCAAAACTTGCCCTCAAGTTTTGGAATTTGTAAAGTCGCACACAAACTTTAATTCCATACCCTAGAGTTTTAAAAGTTAAAATTCAACACTTATACTATTTATAAGGGGGGTATAAGGTTGTTGCCTATAAAATGGAAACTTAATGGGTGTCCACTCTCACCCACCGCTTCCTTGATCGGTGGAGGGTCGTTAGCCGAACGGGTAAGACAATGACTTTAATTCTCATTAAAAGTATAATTATTATAAAGTAACTAAATATTTTTATAAATTCCCAATCTTAGTTACTTTAGGAAAATGTGAATTTGGTGCTAACCCATGAAATTCACACTTTGTACCTTACCAAGTCGTTGGTGGAGCGTGTGTGGTTAACCGCCACACTAACTTGGACTAGTAAGGATCACGAAGGGTGACTTAATCTTTATCATAGATCGGTGGAGCATGTGTGGTTAACCGGCACATCGATTAGGTGATAATATTAAGGGTACCAATTGAATTTGCATGGTTATTCACACCTTGTTTTGTGATCCTCGGCATCCCAGACACAAAACTTGAAGGGCACAATCGAGATTGAAACATGCCATTGAAAAGTTCAATGAATCTCAAAAGAATCTAGGAATTTCAAAACCAATTAAACCTAATAATTCATTTCGTTTTTCATGGTGGAAATTGGTGAATCGTCATTCACCTACCTTCAAATATTTTATAGCTTGGATTACGGCATCCCTCTTCCAAGTTATAAAATATTGTGTTGGGTCCTAGCCTTAATATTTCATATTGGGTGTTATATTAAGGACTTAAAATCAACTAACTTGAATATCTCCCATTGTAGATGTCTGGTTCAGACAACTATGATCTTCCCAAATCTCTTGGAACAAACTTTCTTCTTGAAGATGATGTCCCTCAACATCATGCTTCACTTCCTCCACCTCCTCCATTTATTCTCCCTGACCCACAAGCCCGAAGACTTGAAAGGTTCAAGATCACTCAAGCTCTACTAGAAATGAAACATAAATATGGAAGACCTGCGTGCACTCATGTCTTAGGAATGAAGTCACACATTGACAGGCTGAGAATGTTAGGTGCTGTTATTTCAAGGAAGTTCGTTGTTGACTGGGTTCTTCAGTCACTTCCTGAGTCGTATAGTGAGTTTATTAAAGACTACCATATGACAGATCCTGACATAACCCTAATAGATCTTTCTTATTTGCTTGTTGCTGCTGAGTCAGCAATGATTTGGCGCAATGGTCAAGCAAATATTGATGGAAGGTCTAATTCTCAAACTTCCATGGACATGGACAATGGTAACATTGGAAGTCCAGAAAAGCTTTCTCTTCCCAATGGAAAGGGATCGGCCTTGATCAACCCGGTTGACCAAAAGGTAAAGGGAAAGGCTAAGTCTGTGATTGTCTCGTGTACCATTCCCAAAGAGTCTATATGTTTTTATTGTCATGAGAAGGGACATTGGAAGCGAAGCTGCCCTGAATACCTGAAATATTTGAAAGCAAGTAGAGACAAAATGTTTGACTCGGCTTCAGGTAAGTCCACTATCTAACTTTGTTAAAGTTCCTAATTGTTGATTCTTATTACATGATGTGACTAGGTCGCATCTTGATATTTAGCAGGATCGAGCAAAAGGAAGGTTAAAAGAAGAGTGTGCTGAATCTGATCACGAAGATGGATTTCTATCGCATGGTTCGAGGATCGGATTCTTGAGCTACTACTTAGAAGTTATGATAGATTGCTAGGAAATATGTAATATCATAGTTTCCATTTAAAGTTGCATTGTAAGGAAAAGTTTTCCGCATTTTATGAATAAATAAAATTTTGTTTTACTTTATTTTATATCTCCTTGCAATGGCATTTATGGAAAATTGATGTTTGTATGTTTCTAGCAATAATGGAAATATGAGTTTGATTCTCTCATTTGTGGTTGTGTCTGAATTTACCAAATGAGGAAAGGTTCTCTTCACCCAAGCTTCAATTGGACAGAAACTTGGAATCATACAAGCTGTATTGTATGATGAATGAGAATTTTCATCTTTGTAAAATTGAGACTAATTCATTGATCACATGCATATGTGAGTCAATTGAAGGACTAAGGAATTAGATACATTGGGTGTGTGCTGGTCAAGGTCCACCACAAAGATCGATAAGACTATTCGTCATGATTTACTAAAGTTTAAGTAAATATGGTTGTACTACAATTCTGAAACATTGGAAAAGTTTCAATGTATGGCAGGACGAATGGGAAGAATCAAATTGGGCAGAAAGATAAAAGGTTTCTCAAATCTGAAAAGATGGGAGAGTACTTTAGTATCTTGTTTTATGATCATCTTAATGATTACGAAACCATGTCACAATTCATCCTCTAAGGACATCTTAGTGCATTTTATGGCTAAGAAGAGGATTCATGAATTGTTGGAATGATTAAAATCAAAAAGATGAATCATACTTCGTTCCAAAACAACTCTTAGAGTCATACTCCAAGACTGTAACATTGAGTGACATAAAGTAAGGTTTAAAATACTTATCAAATGTAGTGTAAAATGTTTTCTACTCCTGTACATTTGAAATTGGTAAGTTGTGATGTCTTGGATAAGACAAAGACCAACTAAGACCAATTGTGTGAAGTGTTTATCTTGATAAGAATCTGCACTATCCCTTGAAAATTTGTTTTGTAAAGGAATGGTCCTTGACTAGGGAAACTTATATGTCAAGAGGACAGTGGGAGTCTTAAAGATCCTGAAAGGATTTCAAGATTTAATCAAGAGTAAAACCTGAGTTTTATCACTAGCACACGACTTAAGGTTTGCAACCTATTAAGTTGACATGATTCTTGTTTCTGTGTTTGTTCCTATTAAGTTGACTATGCATATGAGTTCTGTTAGTTCTAAACTGTGTGCATAACAGCTTGGAAGCATTGGTGGGCCTTGTGCTACCAGGTGACAAGAAATTAAGATTGAACAAGTTCAATCCATGTAAGGCTGAATTTGTCACTAACCTTGTCTTGTTAGTATGGTTTTGACAAATTCACATGGATAGAAACTCATACACTATAAAATCTAAGTGTCATAAGGTTTCTCTCCGATTCATGAAAATGATGGTGAGGAAACGCTTTCACTAAGTAGATTTTAAGTAGATAGAAATTATGATGTTTGCATTCTCAAAGTTGTTAGTGGAGCGTGTGTGGTTAACCGGCACATTAACATGGACTTGTGAGAAATGGCAAACAGGTCTAAACATTATGATTACGGCATCCCTCTTCATAATTGTTTAGACACACATGTGAGCTATCTAAGGAAAGATGTATGAGTCTGAGAAGCTTAGATAAAGTTTTATCGAAGCATCTCGTGTCAGAAGTCTGAACTTTGGTGATGAAAGTCAATAAAGTATTGATTTCTAGAAGTCGATTTCAGAGTACATGTCAAAGCTAGTGGGAGCATAATTGTTGTGATAAATAATTATTATGCTAGTGGGAGCATAATCAATTATGATGAGTATTGTTAATTATAGAAAACAAGAGTTTCACTTGGAAAAGGTTGTTTTGCTATAATTAAGAGAGATGAGATTATACTTCATTTCAATCTTAAAAAGTTTAGATTGAGATTTCAATCATCTTTAGTCAAGGATATATATATGGATTTTATGTTGGAATGGTTCAACATAAGGAGATTCTATATATATTGTGTTCTCAAATTCGATTATGATTACGGCATCCCTCTTCATAGTCGATTTTTGAAAACATGGCAAATAAAAAATATTGTAGCAAAAGACTGATCTAGTATCAGGTCTTTATGTGAGACATCATGAATCGTGTCCCATATGCTTCGGATATAGGATCGGTCACATGTGCAATAATATTTATCTGTTCTAAATTTTTCAAAATGCTTAGAGCATTAAGAGGGAAAAAGGAATAGAACCGGATATGACTAAAATGATTAAGCAATTGTCGAGGACAATCTAAGGTTCACTAAAGATTGGTTGCTAAGGGACAGTTGGAAGTATAGTGTTAAATTTTGGAAGGACCATATGGATATATTCTGAAAAGAGGTAGCTCTTGTTCAGATATGATAATCAAAATGGGAATATGGAAATTTTCCATATTGGGAGTTGGATATTAAGAATCTATGAGAAAGTTAGAAACTTTTATGCAAGAAGGATGTTCAAAGCAATGTACTTTGAATATGAGACTTCGTTTCCATGGAATTGATCTCCTTTGGAATCCTCTGTAATGACTGATGACAAGGTTTTGGTGACCTTGTGCATAATCATTACGAGAAGATCAGTGCATATAAGTTTAAAATCTAACATATTTTTGGTAAATGGTAGGAATTAGGAAATCTCACATTTACAATAAGGATTTGGGATTGTGAAATGAGCATCATTGGAATCATGTTCAGTTGATCTATTTCACAAAGTAAAGATCATAGACAAACATAGTGTGCATACTTGGAGTATGGCATAACTATTGTTTAGAAAAACAAAGTGTACATGCTAGGAGCATGGGACAACTGTTGTTTTTATTCAAGTATTAAGTTGATTATTTGAAACATTATACAATGAATAATGTGTAATCAATATGGTGATAAATAAAAGGTGGTTTTATTTATATTCAAAAGGGTTCTGAGACCATATTGGATTCGATTATTATTGTGTTTCACTTTGCATGTTTTGACTTCCATAATAACTAGGTTATTCTTTCTGAATGATTAAGTTATTCAAACCATCCACAGTCGGTCATATGTTGGAAGTAGATATGAATCAAGACTGTCATGAGTTGGTTGTAGAGGTCTAAGATGTTGGACATGGCTACAACACTCATGAGTGCTCATAAGTTATGAGTATTGGATTCAACCCACGCTCACTTGCATCACTTCATGGAATTTATCTCGAGTGATCGTGACACGGTAATATCATATAAGTCTTCAAACCTAGAGATATGAGTTGTTGCCTATGAGTTGGTTGTGTATTGATTGCACGTAAACGCATCAGTAACTTGATGTTATAAAACGTGTCTTTGTGTATAATTCAACAAATAGTAGAAACAAGTATATGAGTCGAAGTTTATCTGTTCCTTCTAGTCCTTGGAGGATTAGAAGCGATATCTGGGCCCCTCGATGATTTTGTTTTGACCTATGTACCGGGCCCGGTCAGAACTAAATTGATGTGTTCGATTGAGTTCTTTGTCAATCAAATCGGAAATCGGGAAACAAACTGCTGGACAATAAGTAAGACATTGTTCCATGTATTTGTCCGGCTGATATCATGAGAGCAGAGGATTATATGATCACTTATCTAAAATGGCGCTTCATCGTTCAACAGAGTTTTGAGAGCTACGATTGCCGGTTGGTTCCTGAAGTCATATCTGCAAATATGTTATTAGACTCATCCAAGTGGGAGACTGTTGGATAAGGTGTCTAATTCCATAACAATATTTGAGATGTATTTGACCCGACCCGGCATGGTCCATTTGGGTTGCACTTCACCCGAACAATTTGTTTGGATAATCTTTTGAGAATAGTTTGTTCATGCTTTATTAATATATTATAAGTTATAATATATTAATATTAAATCATATTATTTAATTAGTATTGGTCATAAATTAATTTAGAATTAATTTGGTGATAAAAAAAGGTGACTAATTAAATATGGGCTCTTGTATTTTATGTAGTGTGGGCTAATACTCATTTGGAATGGGCTTGGCATGCATGGGAATCCATGGATAGTCCATGGAGCTTTTAACTCATGGATCCTTGGAAAGGAAGAGTCATGGGTATTAGGGTTTACATGGATGTAACCCTAATCCTCCACACTATATAAAGGAGCTTATGATGCTTGAAATGACACTAGTTGTGTGTGAACAAGAGTGGTGGCCTAATTTCTAGAGCACATATATTATTCTCTCAAGGTTCCAAGGTTTGTGGTGATTTGTGATTCCACTTGAGGCATTCACACTATTGGTGCTAGGCTCTCAAACTCCAAGCAATCAATCACTATCAAAAGGTATGTCATTCTTCTAGTGTATTATGATTCTAGTTCTTCATGCCATGCTAGTTAGGATGTAAACCTTGGAAATTATTATTTGCATGTATTTTAGAGAAAACATAGATCCAAGGTTTATTAGGGTTACATGTACACTTAGGAGTGTTAGAATGCTCAAAACCCAACAAGCGTTTGGTGGATACAAACTGTCTGATCTCCATCTTGATCATGCTCAAGTAACGGGTCATCTGAGTCTGCTCAGAAGCAGTAAAATCAGGACAAAACATGGCCCTCTCCGTGAACATCTTGGTGATCTCCGTCACCGTCTCCGACCCCTGCCTCAAATCCAGGTACTCGTGGGAGAACCTCTCACGCTCCACCAGTGACACATATCGGGAGCGGAACATCTCTAAGAACTGCTCCCAAGACACAACAACTCTCTGATTAGAAGAAAACGAAGTAGTTGCAAGTCTCCACCAATCCTTCGCTCCAGACCTCAAAAGGTTAAGAGCGCACCTGACCTTCTGGTCAGCTGGGCAAGATCATGTGAAAAAGCATCCCTCAACATCAGACAGCCACCTCATGGATATGATCGGGTCCTGAACTCCATCAAAAGTCAGGGGCTTCATATTGTCGAAGTCCCAATACTGAAAAACCCGACCAACACTAACCCATGCAGCTGCGACGGCTGCGGAGGCTGCAGCAGCAGCAGTCTCAGCAATGGCTGCGTATCTGTCATCAAAGAACTCCATCATTGTGGTCTTGATAGACCCAAAAAGCTCTGGTATCTGCTCCCAGACAATAGTCACAACCTCCTCATGGATAATCTCTCTGATACGGTCCTCAGATACTGTTGGCCCACCCTGACTGCCGGCTCCCGATCCCGATCCGGATCCAGCCTCAAATCGTCTCGTCATCACCATACTGAAAATAAACAACGGAGATATCAGATAACACAGATATCAACAGGGGAACCAACTCCCAACAAATCCCTAGCAGTTGTGACTTCCCTATTACGTGTACGAGTCCTATGCTCTCAGTAGTAAGGGCCCATACTACCTTCCACACCTACCCATATTTGTCTCAAGGATCATCACAACAACCCTAACCATACATACTAGCATACACACACATGAAATCCTCACACCCTAGAGGAGGGCTAAACATCTCGAGACTGGTCGGCTGACCCCTTACAACTCATCCATGCAACTTCCACCAACCATGCAGGATTCGTGTATGCTAATCATACATAACATTGGATCCTATAGACAGTCGAATATATGACCCTAACTTAAGCCCTTCATAAAAAAACAGTAAATAAGGCCCAACCAAACATTCTCAGGCTATAGAATCTTAGTTATGTATAACCATGATGCATACACTAAGCAACTATAGTAATGATGTCAATTTCATATAAGGAAGAGCCCTAGGCTATCAAGCATCATATAATCAGGCAATTCTATCATGCAAATTCCTAAAGATCTCCAGCCTATCACTAGAATGTTGTTCTAACATATCACAATATTAAATAACAGTGTGGTAATTTGGGGTCTACTTACTGGCTTCGGCTGATCGTACACATCGCATCCTCCTTGATTATTTTGAAAACACTTTGAAAATAACTTTTAAAATATTTTCCTTACTTTGAGACCGTATTCACACGAGTGTTCCTCCAATTCACTCAAACCAAGGCTCTGATACCAAATTATAACACCCATAAAAATCAAGAAAAATTTAAACTTTTAAAACCAATCCACAAATCACCGTTGTTTACAATTTAGTTTTCAAAACATGTTTAATATCAGAGTTTTCCCAAAATCATAAATCAAAACACGGTGAGGTGTACCATCACGCCTTCACCTTCCCGCGGTCATCTGAGGTACCTGAAACATAACTCAAAATTGTAAGCCCAAAGCTTGATGATTTCCCCCAAAGTACCAGCACATAAACAAATAACACATATACAATAACAGCATGCAATGGATCCACAGCTAAAAGACTGGATTACCCCTGAGCCCACATCATATGTCTAGCTTGCCCTCGGGGCCCACAACTTATGTCTGGCTTGCTCCCCGACCAGATCAGTCCTCGGACTGAATACCACCAAGCCCTCAGTATGACTTTAGCATGCCTTACTCGACCATCAGCTCGTATCTGGAATGCTCATGAGCCCTCCGTATGAGTTTGGCATGCCCTACCCGACCCTCAGCACATATATGGATTGCTCCAGGGTTTGTTGGCTACCGTACGGAGCAGTACAACCTCAACCCAACCCACACAATATGTTGACATATAACAGATACTAAAATATATAGATATTCATACAGACAGTATCACAAGTAGTCCTACCGATCTACCAGACTAGCATATCAAAACTAGCATGCATATCTATTCCATACTCAGCATATAACCTAATATCAGGTTATCAAACCAATGGGCCGACCTTGGTGGCTTTGACCCGAAAGTACAGTGAAGAAAACTCACCTTGCAAACTGAACAGAACTGATGAGGTCCGACTCCGAATCTCAGCTCTCTAACCGATACCTATTTCCACCAAGTTGCCATTTCCATCAAAATACCATCAAGGTCAAACTTAGTCAAAGTAAAAGTCAAAGTCAAGTGGTCAAACCCACTAAGTCAACTGAGTTAACCCAGCCGAGTCAACTCAATAATGCTTACCCATGCTAGTACGTGGGGCGTACTCCTGAGGTACGCTTAGCGTATGCGAAGCCTCGTAGAAGACTACCATTGGGGTGGTTAACCGAGTACGCGGGGCGTACTCCCATGTACGCGAGGCGTACCCTCGTAGCCTCCAAACTCCATTTAGTGCTTAATGGCTAAAGCACTTAAGCCCATACTTCAGATCCATGACCAAAACACACCCTAGAGTAATAAAGTTTCCAACTTTATGACTCCACACTCCTAATAAGAGCTTAACACAAGGTCTCAATCCATTAAGACCTCCTACAAGATGCATGGAGCAATTATAACCAAAGGGACTTCATTTTTATGCATAAGGACCCCTCCTAGGGTCTGAAAGAATAACTCAAAAAGTACAGAACATGTCATGCTCAAGATGGTACCCTTGGGACAAGAAACGTAACATAAAACACCAAAAATTGGGATCTAACAACCAAGACATCAAGGTATGGAATTTACACCTTCTGGAGCTTCTCGAGAAGGCAAAGATCCCAGATCCACAAGCTTGCTTCCACTTCAAGGCTCCTCAATGCAACCTCTTCCTCCTTCAACACACCAACACACTCTTGAGCTTCAAACACACACTAAGAGGGCTAGGGTTTGCAAAAACATCTCAAACTATGTGGAGGCTGAAAATGTGAGGGAAGGTGAGACATAATGTTGCTTAAATTCCACTCAAACCCTAAAAATTAGGGTTTTCCTCCTGAAGCTAGTACGTCTCGCATACATAAGTGTACGCCCAGCGTACTAGGGGACACCCTAGTACGCTCAGCGTACACACATGTACGCATGGCGTACTCCTCTTGCCATATTCACAAAATTGCCACTAGGGCTTCAAAGCATAACTTCTTGGACTTAGGGACTAAAATGACATGAAATAGAATTATAGGGATGAATTTAGAAGTACCTGAAGATCGGGATGTTACAAAATCTGTTGGTTTTACAAAAGTTGAATATTGTTTGATTGTTGTTTTAATTGTTTGATTTTAAACTATTAATTAATTCATAAAATTGTGACATTGTTGTTTGGAAGATCCCTCGCACGTGAGATCATAGAAACGATTGTATGTAGGCTTTCTTTCAACTTCATGATTATTAAGTTAGTCTAAAAGTTGCAATCCAAGTTCAAAATAATTGTTTGTTTTGGATTTTATGGATCTGATACACCATGCCTCGACTTGGCCTATGTATTGTGTGTATGGTTATGATTTTGGTCTTTTCAACCTTCATGTAATTTCTTTTCTTTTGTAATATGTAATTTTCTTTTAGATTGTGATAGTTTAGTTAGGAAGTTTTTATTAGAATAGAAAATTGTAATCTATTTAAGACTGGAGACCAAAATAAGGATCTAGGAGTTTAGAGTCATATGGTGTTCTTGGTAACATCAAGTTTTGGTGGATGTTCGAGTGGGAGCTTTGAAGTGTAATTTGTCCTTAGTACGTGTAGTCTCTCATTTGATGGCTCATAAGGAATATGGATAGGATCAATGTTGATGGTATCGTTACTCGCACTATGATTATTTTTGTATGTTTTTGGTTATTTTATTTTGCATGATTTTTTATTAAATTAGAATCAAATTGTTAAAAGTTAGCATAACAAAGAAAGGAATTTTATAAAAGTTTATAAAATTGGAGAAATTTTAAATCGTTTTCAAAAGATCAAGTTAAAATATTTTAATTAAACAAACAAAAAAAATTCATTTTATGAAAACATAAATCTCACGTTACCCATGAAAAACACACATCATCTTTATAATATTTTGACGTGGGGTAATGCCTAGAGCCAACGCGTTAATTTGATTATATTCAAGGTGATGTAATACTCGAGATTCTCAAGTGTTACTTGATTCGGGGATAACATGTTTTTGCATTGTTGATTTACCATCTTAATTCATGATCCTCAGCTAATCAAGTTATAAATGTTAGATGAGCGTGGAAAAGATTAACATGCTATTTATATAAGTCAATAAATATCGACAGATCTAAGACTTACATAGAGATTGAAACTGGTGAATAGTTTGCCTACCTAAATAGCTTCTTAATGTGATTACGGCTAATCATCTTCACATTTTGGAGTGAATTATGGATCCTAGCCTTATTCAAATAATTTTAATTCTAATTGGGTAATTATTTTTATAAGGATTAATAAAACAAACTAGAATGGAACTTTATATTGAATGTTGTCGATAAATTTATCCATTAAAATTTTACGGATATATAAAACCTCTGAAAGGAAAGCTGATAGGACTGACCAATCTTGCCTAAATTTGTAGGTTGATAATATCTCTCATTAACGAAAATAAATACCATTCTATAGATAAAGCTCTACCTGAGGTTCCTCTGGTTACTGCATCTTTAGTTGTAAGAAGGAGCAAGTACCATGTGTACATTGTACATTGATAAATCGAAGCAACATGGAATTCCATTATGTTAGGTATTGACTATGGTAACATAATCAACTAGTTGACATGTACATATAATCATCTCATTCTGATTTTGATAAGGAAAACTTCGAAAGATCCATCATGGAGTTACATGGCATGTTGAGGACCTCTAATCCTAACATGGCCTTGCATAGAAACTCCAACATCAATGCTCTTATATTTTCTATCATGAATGGAAGTTTCAAGAAGAAGAAAGCCAATTGTCCATCGGTAAAAGGTGGTTAGAGTTGGTACACCCAACTCCGACCACAAACACCAAGGACAAAAGGAAAGATTATTTTGAGACATGTTCTGATAGTCTATTTGTCTCCAAAATAAGAAAATGCCTAAGAAATCATATATGCCCAGATATACTATATCTGAAATAGATGAAAAGTTGCAAGCCAAAGAGTATGGCACAGTCAGATATACGAATTCATAATACCATTAGAATATTACTTCCAACCCTTGATTATAGTGCTCAAGAAAATAACTGACATTTTCAAGAATGTGTAGCGAGTAAATAGAAGTAATAGACTAAAACATAGAGAAAAGACTTTGATCAAGGATATTATGACCCTACTACTACCCTTAAGATCAAAAGACAACTTGTTCTCCCAAATGTTTAGTGTATGGTTAGATATATGAATTCATAACACCATTGGAATATTACTTCTAATCCTTGAGTATTTTACTAAGGATTAAGTACCGGCATTTGCAAGATGTATAGTGACTAAAAGGAAGTAAGAAGACTGAAGCATGGAGAAGAGAATTTAACCATAAATATCAAGCCTTTGCTAATATTCATAGCATCAAATGTCAATTCGTTCTCCTAAATGTTTAGACTATGGTCTTATGATAAAACATTGTTTATACAATGTTTTATGGAATGGTTCTAACTTATTTAAATGTAAAAAAACTTATATGGTTTCTATTTAAAAGCAAATCATGAAATCTATGAAACTAGTATCTCAATAGTTCAACATTGATTCGAATACATCCAAAAGTTTGGATGAAATGTATTTCTGGAATAATCTTCTTGGACATATAAATGAGAAATGCATTACCAAATATTTAATTGGATAGGATTTTTGAAATCACTTTACCACAAGTCTTATGACAAATGCAAATCCTACTTATCAAGATTTATGACGAATACTATGACATCCCCAATTTCACGGTCCGAAAAGACCGATTTGTTTATGCTTTATTTGAAAATGAGAGTATATTTTTAAATAAATATATTGCGGAATTTGTTCCCAGAAAAACATGATAAATATATTATCAAAGCATTTCCGAAGAATTGTATTTTATTCATATTAAAACTTTGGAATGTCATCGTCAATACTGAAACATAAGCATAAACAGACCTTACATTTATTTACACTAGTGATCTACATCTCCTTTAATCTCTCTGTGTAAAGTAGCTTCGTATCGATACCTGTGATACAAATAGACTGAGTGGGTCAGGTTGGGAAACCTGGTGAGCACATAGGGTTTTCAACCCACAATAATATAATTATTATGTTTAAACATCAAACAATCAACCCAATTACCCATCCCCATTATCTTCTTTATCTCTTAAGGATTTACCCTAAGAATTATCTATCACTCATTCCTAAGGATTCATCCTAAGGAATAGGCACGAAGTCACATCGGCGCCAGGGTTTATCTAATAGGCACGAAGTCACATCGTCGCCAAGGTTTATACAACAGGCACTAAGTCCATAGTTGTCAGGGTTTATCTAATAGGCACAAAATCACACCGTCGCCAAGGTTTAGGCACCAAGTCTGCATGGTCGCCACGGTTTAGGCACCAAGTCTGCATGGTCGCCAGGGTTTAGGCACCAAGTCTGCATGGTCGCCAGGGTTTATACAATAGGCACTAAGTCCATAGCTGCCAACGTTTATCTAATAGGCACTAAGTCCATAGCTGCCAGGGTTCTTAAATTACAACTGGTGAACACATAATTCAAAAATACCTAATCCATACTCCCAGATCTAAAACTAACCTCTCTACCTGATCCATACTCCCGGATCTGGTATGTATGATCCATACTCCTGGATCAATAACTAATAACGATGTTTATACCCTTCTAGATGACTAGATCATCTTAAACATCGAGACCTCTCATAAATTTCTATTTCATCACACATCATCTAATTCATCTACCCATGTTTTACCCAACATATTTGTAGATATACAATACATATACAATTTAAATCAATTAAAACATGTATAAAAACATTCATCAAGCGTAGATAGCAAGTATACAGAGAATATGCACACATAGCACGTAATTTATATAAAATACTTCATATCTATGTGTAAGATGAAAATAATATGCACTCACCTTAGTAGCGTGAGTTGATAGAATCTAACTAGAAACGGTCAGCGGTTCGTGATCGTCGGGCTCGGGACGCGGAACGGCTTCAACAAACGAGAGAGAGGAAAGAGGTTTTGGTGTAAGAATGGCTGAGGTCGAAATGGCTATTTATAGGCTGATTTTTGGCCCCTCACGATGTGAACCAATCATGCTCACGTCGTGAGCCATGGCTGATCATCTCCTAGCTTCGCCATCTGCGTTCTAGGCTTGCATGGTGTTCGTTTGACTCCTCACGTCGTGAGAATTCATTGCTCACGTCGTGAGCTTGTTCCATAGACTTGCCATCTGCATTCTAGCCTTGAAAAGTGGCGTTTTGACTCCTCATATCGTGAGAATTAGTGCTCACGTCGTGAGCCCAGTCATATTAGGGTTTCTGACACGTGTCATGCTCTCAGACAGCTACATCTTCGGAAGGCCATAACTTTTGCATACGAACTCCGTTTTTGACGTTCTTTATATCCACGCGAAGGTGGAGACGTACATTACAAGTTTCTTTTAGAACCCTAAGGCTAAAAAGTACTCTATCATAAACTCACTTTTTACGATTCCCGGTGTCGTGCCGGTTTTGTCGCGAAACTTCGACAGGTCATAACTTCTTCGTTATAACTCGGATTTCGACGTTCTTTATATGTATGGAAACCTTGTGACATATACTACAACTTAGTTAAGATTATTTATTCTAAATAATCCTCTATAAAAAAGTCATTTTTGACGCTTATCGTCTCTAAATTGACTAGCCCGAATCTGCGGGCGTTACAATTATCTCCCCCTTAGGATGATTACGACCCGGATTCATCAACAAAACAGGGCTTGTATAATGACTCCATGCGTTGTCTCTTCATCCTAGGTAATAACCGTAACTTTTATGTTCCTTCGAATGAGTTTCTAACTCTTGGACTTCTTGACTGCATGCGATGCTCAGTCTTGCACCCGCTCTTTATCCTATATTGGACTTTCAATCGTAACCTTAGAGTTACAAAATCGATCCTTATTGGAGACTCTTACTTCTTCTTAAACAAACTAATATTAAGAGAAGTTCTTTACTTCGATTATCATAACAGACCGATGGGTCATGTTCTAATGACCTCTCATCGTATGATGCAACGCTTAGACTCAGGTCTCTTAGAGTCAAATTCCTGAATAGAATATGCCTTTATTCATGTTCTAATGTGATATAAACACATTTTAGCATGTATCTGTCACACCCCCGAACCAGACGGCGGAAACGTCCGGGGGCTCGTGTGACTAACAATTGAATAACCATCACAATGAATATACATGAAGCATAACACATTCATCACCAACATTACATATTACAACCAGCATTGTTCACATCAAGTACATTGTTAAAATACATAAGTTCAAATTGTTCAAAGTACGATAAGTGATGTTACATAAACAAAACCATACACTTGCATATCATCCATCTTAACGATTACCTGAGAATACAAGTTATTTTGAAAACGGTCAACATATATAATGTTGGTGAGTTCATAAGTATATTTGAGTAAAAGTCTTTGTATCTTTCATAAAAACCCAGAAAACCCGACATTTTCTGTAAAATGTTTTGAAAATAATGTGAAAATCGAGTATAAATGTATGTGTGAATTTAATAGATAAAACTTGTAAGAGTGTAGTTTCGATTCATTGTATTTTGAATAAATGATAATTGTATATGAATAATTTCCCCAGAAAATCTGATATTTTCTATTTTATAACAACGTCTAAATTCTTGTATCGTTAAATAAGTCGTTTTCCATTAACACAATTAAAGAGTTTATCTTCAAAATGTTATCTTTTGGTATTGAATCCCTATATGAGCCGTTATAACCATGCATGATAATGACTAGGTCGCCCGACTTGGTATTTTTCCAAATGCCGGTCTTGCTAAGGATGTTGTCGCCCTAGACTGGCCTAGTCTAGCTGTAGCTAGCAGCTAAGGCGTGGGGGTCATCCTGTATAGATCTATACACAAACTCCCGCTTTCCTACCATGAAACTCTGATTATAACTACAGGTTACGATTGTACACTCAGTGGTGCCAACCGACAAGTCGCACTAGATTCTTAACCTCTTTTAGTATTATGTTTAATGTTTACGTATTTGTGAGATGTTTTTGTATTCAAAAGGTACTTCAAATAAATTTACGGAGTTTTATGATTACATAAGGGTATCGTTATGGCTAACTAACACATGAAATTTCCATTCCAAGCCCTATTAGTATGAAATTTGGCCACAAAGGCCCAATCACATGTAAAAGGGTAATTTAGGCCAAATAGGCATGTAAATGGGCCACAAAAGCCCAATATGTAAGTGGGCCACAAGACCCAATAAACATGTCATGGAAAAAATTGGGCTCTTTTCACACTCACTTGGGCCCTTAGGGCCCAATGGCCAAGAAATGTGAATATTGGGCCCAATAAATAGTTTTTGACGTATTTCGTTCGTTCGTTTGATTCGATTGTTTGTTTTAGTTCGAGGCTTAATAGATTGATGATAAAAGCTTTCATTTTGTAAAAATGACATTTTTGGCCAATAATACTCAAATCTTTAATTAAGGCCCAAAGTTTTGTAAAAATGACACTTTGGTCCATAATTTATAAAAGTTTGCAATTTTGTCCCAAATGTCTGTAAATTTACAGTTTTGACCCAAAATGTTATATTTTCACATTTAAAACCCTGTTTCGTAGAAAATTACATTTTCAGCCCCTTATTGGTAAAAGTTTACACTTTCGGCCGAAATTTTGGAAAACTTTACATTTTTGGTCCAATTTGAAAATAGATGATATTTTCACCTCTAAATTTGGTTTATTTACATTTATGACTCAAACTTTGGCCAAATAACATTTTCAAACCTCAAATCTTCATTTGTTTCGCAAATTGGGCCTAAAGGCCGTGAGGCCCAAAAGTTTGGCCCAATAAGCTCGAATTTGCATTTTTGACCCTTTTAAAAACATGTTTAGCATAAAAATACCTTTTTATACATGTAGGACCGGTTTGGCCCTTTTAAAAATAGAATTTTCACTTTTTACCCTTATCTTTTGTTTTCTTGACAATTTTGACCTTTAACAAGGTTTTTGTTGAATTCTTTTGCATCTTAAACATGTGTTCACTTTTGGCTTGATAATATGATGTATATAGTATTGTAGTTCTTAGATCTTTGTTACATAATACTTAAAATTTCGAGATTCACTAAGATCTAACACATTTTTACCAAATAAACTAAGGATTCACACAAAACATGCATATAACACATAGATCTACACATTTTACTTGTATTCTCCCCTAAAAATAATATGAAAACCGAAAACAAGGGGGTATGAACTCACCTTTGCTTTGATGTTTCGGTTCTGAAGAGAAATGAAGAAGATTTTTGGTCCTAGCAAGCTTCCTTGAGTTGATTTCGAACTTAAGAAGTTTCTAAGGTGTTCATGGAGTAAAGCTTTGTAAGAAAGAGTTCTTGATGTTGAAATGAAAGAAGATGTTTGTGTTTGATAGCACTTACCAAAGATTGAAAACACTTGATGAAGATCCTTGAACCCAAGCTAAATTTTCGAGATTCTTTGAAAGAAGGAAGAGGATGATCTTTGAGAGTGTTTAGAGAGTGTTTGGAAGAGTGTGTGTGTGTGTGTGTGTTGTGGCTCTCGGCCGAGAAGAAGAAGAGAGGGGATAGAGAGATGGTGAAGTGACTAGCATAGATGTATGGTGGTTTAAAGCCTAGATGTATGTTGGGTTATATGGAGGTGGCACTCCAAAGTCAACCCCCCCCCCCTTTAATCTCTTCTTTTCCTCTTTTTTTTTTGTTTTATACATGGGCCGACATTTTGGGCCAAGAAGAAGTGATGGAGTAGTTTGGGCCCATTAACTTTCGCTAAGACATTTGGATCCTAAACGTAAGGTTTTTCGGCCCATTGGGCTCTTGGAAGCATTCACGACCCAATTAGAGTAAACGAATGGGCTTATGACTCACTAAGGTTAATTGGATTAGTTATGGCCCAATAAGGCCCATTAGGGTTAGAATGAATCATTCTAGGCCCAAATGGTCCAAAATGTTTTAGATTTATGGATTGGGTCCAATTAGGATCTAATTAGGGCCTCTAAGTCCAATAAAGTTGAATTGGGTGCTTATTGGTCCATTAGGGCTTAGGGCTTCAGACTCTTTGATAAGCATGAATGATGAATCTAAATGTGCATTGAGTGAGATTTACTTAGAATATAAGTTTTACAATAGTTGAATGGTTACACAGGAATAGAATTTCCTAGCTAAAATGCCAGTTGTGACATCATCCCCCCGTTAGAGGGAATTTTGTCCCGAAATTCTTTTGAAAACTAGGATCGTGAAAGAAGGAATAAGTGAGGGTACTTTTGCTTCATCTGGTCTTCACGTTCCCACGTGAATTCTGGTCCGCGTTTTGCGCTCTATCAAACTTTCATGATCGGGATGCGACTTTGCTTTGTACGCTTCACCTCCCTATCCATAATCTCGATTGGTTCTTCGACTAACAGGAGGTACTCGTTTAGCTCAAACTCTTCCAAAGGGACGACAAGGGTTTCATCTGATAGACACTTTTTCAGATTTGAGACGTGGAACACTGGGTGTACGTTGCTGAGCTCGACGGGTAGCTGCAGCTTGTAAGCCACTAGACCAATCCGGGCAAGAATCTCGAAAGGTACAATGTACCGCGGGTTCAATTTTCCTTTTTTCCCAAATCGAATCATTCTGTTCCAAGGAGAGACCTTTAACAACACGTGATCCCCGACTTGAAATTCTAGCGGCTTCCGCCGCTTGTCAGCATATCTCTTCTGTCGGTCTCGTGATGCCTGAAGTCGAGCTTTGATTTGGACTATCTTTTCGGTTGTTTCACGAATGATTTCGGGTCCTGTAAGAGCACTGGCTGGCGATTGCCCTTTTTCTAGTTGAGTGTCACCCACCTCGGCCCAACATAGGGGTGATCTACATTTACGACCATAGAGAGCCTCGAAGGGAGCAACCTTGATGCTCGTATGGTAACTGTTGTTATAAGAGAATTCGATCTGAGGCAAGTGGGCATCCCATGATTTTCCGAAGTCAATCACGCAAGTTCGGAGCATATCCTCGAGTGTCTGGATGGTACACTCACTCTGACCATCCATCTGCGGGTGGAAGGCGGTGCTCATATCTAGCTGTGTTCCTATTGCCTTCTGAAGAGATTGCCAAAATCTTGAAGTAAATCTGCTATCTCGATCCGAGATAATAGATACTGGTACTCCATGGAGTTTCACGAACACCTTGATGTAGATTCGGGTCATCTTTTCCATATTGTAGGATTCTTTTATTGGCAGGAAATGAGCGGATTTTGTCAATCTATCGACAATTACCCAGATAGCATCCAATCTGTCTGCTGTCTTTGGCAATTTGGTCATGAAATCCATAGAAATCCTTTCCCATTTCCACTCGGGTATCACTGGTTGTTGCAATAGTCCCGAGGGCTTTTGGTATTCCACTTTCACCTTGGCGCAAGTAAGACACTTGCCCACAAAAGTAGCTATCTATGCCTTCATATTAGGCCACCAATATTGCTGCTTGATATCCAAATACATTTTATCTGACCCCGGATGAATAGAATAACGCGTCTTGTGGGCTTCATGCATGACTAACTCTCTGAATCCCCCAATTTTGGGAACCCAAATTCTATTCATGAAGTAGTGGGTTCCATCGTTTTTAACTTCAAGCTCCTTCTCCATTCCTCGTAGCGATTCACTAGCGACATTCTTTGGCTTCAATGCGTCCAATTGAGCTTCCTTGATCTGTGAAGCCAGATGAGATTGGATGGTGATCGACATAGTCTTCACACGACGATTTGAATATTCCTTTCTGCTTAGGGCATCGGCTACCATGTTAGCCTTGGCGGGATGATATTTGATCTCACATTCATAATCGTTTAACAACTCAACCCATCTTCGATGCCTCATGTTTAGCTCATTTTGATTTAGAATGTGTTGGAGGCTCTTGTGGTCTGTAAAGATGGTGCACTTGGTACCATAGAGGTAGTGCCTCCAAATTTTTAAGGCGAAGACCACTGCCCCCAGTTCTATATCATGCGTGGTGTAATTTACTTCATGCGTTTTCAGTTTTCTGGATGCATAAGCAATTACTTTCTCTCGTTGCATGAGGACACAACCTAAGCCCTGATTTGAAGCATCACAGTAAACTATGAAGTCTTCGGTTCCCTCCGGTAAGGATAGCACTGGAGCACTACAGAGGGCTTGCTTCAAGGTTTGAAAGGCAAACTCTTGCTTTTCGGTCCATTTGAAGGGTACGCCTTTTTGGGTTAACGTGGTGAGGGGTTTGGCTATTTTGGAAAAATTATGAATGAATCTCCGGTAGTAACCGGCAAGACCCAAAAATTGGCGAATTTCTTTTGGCGTTGATGGAATTGCCCAATTTTCGATTGCTTTGATCTTGGAGGGGTCCACATGTATTCCTTCCTGACTGACTACATAGCCCAGGAAGTTCACACTGCGGAGCCAGAATTCGCACTTGGAGAGTTTCGCATACAACTTTTCAGCCCGTAGGGTTTCAAAAATCTGTCGAAGGTGTTGGCTATGATCTTCTTCACTTCGAGAGTACACGAGAATATCGTCGATGAAAACGATGACGAATTTATCAAGGAATGGGCGACAGATTCGATTCATGAGGTCCATAAATGCAGCGGGGGCATTTGTTAGACCGAAGGGCATTACGACAAATTCGTAGTGACCGTATCGATTTCGGAAAGCAGTATTAGAAATGTCCTCATCTCGGACTTTGAGTTGATGATAACCAGATCTCAGATCTATTTTTGAAAAGTAACTAGCTCCTTGAAGCTGGTCAAATAGATCATCAATTCGTGGAAGTGGATACCGGTTTTTGATGGTGAGTTTGTTTAATTCCCTATAGTCGATGCATATCCTGAAGGATTCGTCTTTCTTTTTAACGAAAAGAACCGGAGCTCCCCACGGCGAGAAGCTAGGTCTGATGAATCCTTTCTCCAGGAGTTCGCCCAGTTGGCTTGATAATTCTTGCATTTCAGCAGGGGCCAACCTATAGGGTGATTTGGCTATTAGAGTGGCTCCAGGCACTAGGTCGATTCGGAATTCGATTTTTCGCTCTGGGGGTATTCCCAGAAGATCTTCTGGAAACACGTCTGGGAAATAACACGCCACTGGGATATTGTGAATGCTCGCTTCCTCTTTGGTTCTGTGCACCACGTGAGCAAGGAATGCGTAGTTCTTCTTTTGTAGACACTTTTGTGCCTTGATACATGAGATAAGGCGAAGGTTTACGCCGGGTTTATCTCCGTAGATTATTAGGGTTTCGTGATTAGGAAGATGAAGGCGAACAGCCTTCTCGTGACACATAATATGGGCATGATGGGGGCTTAACCAATCCATGCCGATGATCACATCAAAACTCCTAATATTTTACAGGTATTAAGTTTATTTGGAAGGTGTAATTTTTTAGTGCTAACGTACATCCTATATAGATATCTTCTGTTGTTTCTGATTTCACATTAGCCATTTCCACCGTAAAGGCTTCGTTGAGCTTCTGGGGTTGTTGATTTAGCAAGTGTTTGAATTTATTACTAACAAAACTTCGTTCCGCCCCACTATCAAAGAGGATGCATTCATACTAGTTGTTAAGTAGGAACGTACCGGTGACAACGGCTGGGTCCTGCACTGCTTCACCCTGACCCATTGTTATAACTCTCCCTGCTGCTCCTGCCCCTTGATTGTTCGCGTTGGGGCAGTTTCGCCTGAAATGTCCGGTCTTCCCACATTCATAACAGGTATAGCTGGCTCTAGCATTGGTGTTGTTGTTATTGTTGTTGTTGTTGTTGTTTGTCATCTGGTTCTGTGGGAGCTAGGTCCTACAATACTTTGTTGTATGGCCCTTCCGGTTGCACCTTGTGCAACTCATCTCTCTGCACTCTCCATGATGGTGGAGGTTGCATTTGTTACACTTGGGAAGAATTCTTGAATACTGTTTCGAAGCATTTGGCGTGGATGAGGCCGGAACATGTGGTGTGATGATAGCTTGTGTTACAGCATGGACAGACACTGTTTGTTGCTTCTTAGACGATTCCAAATTTTTCTTTCCCTTTCTCTTGTTGTTTCTCCCCTTCTTGTTCTCTTCCTCCTTCTTAACCTCCGCTTCCACTATTTTGGCACCCTTCTTATTGCCATGATCATATAGTTTCTTGGCCAGTCTCTTGGCGCTATCAAATGTCTCAGGGTTTGCCGCAATGACATTCCCTTGGATAGGTGCAGTCAATCCCCAGATAAACCTCTCATGTTTCCTGCTCCGCCCGCTCAACCCTAGTCCGCATCTGGTGCATCTGATCGGCGGTGCTCTGATACCAACCTGTCACACCCCCGAACCAGACGGCGAATACGTCCGGGGGCTCGTGTGACTAACAATTGAATAATCATCACAATGAATATACATGAAGCATAACACATTCATCACCAACATTACATATTACAACCAGCATTGTTAACATCAAGTACATTGTTAAAATACATAAGTTCAAATTGTTCAAAGTATGATAAGTGATGTTACATAAACAAAACCATACACTTGCATATCTTCCAGCTTAACGATTACCTGAGAATACAAGTTATTTTGAAAACGGTGAACATATATAATGTTGGTGAGTTCATAAGTATATTTGAGTAAAAGTCTTTGTATCTTTCATAAAAACCCAGAAAATCCGATATTTTCTGTAAAATGTTTTGAAAATGATGTGAAAATCGAGTATAAATGCATGTGTGAATTTAATAGATAAAACTTGTAAGAGTGTAGTTTAGATTCATTATATTTTGAATAAATGATAATTGTATATGAATAATTTCCCCAGAAAATCTGATATTTTATGTTTTATAACAACGTCTAAATTCTTGTATCGTTAAATAAGTCGTTTTGCATTAACACAATTAAAGAGTTTATCTTCAAAAGGTTATCTTTTGGTATTGAATCCCTATATGAGCCATTATAACCATGCATGATAATGACTAGGTCATCCGTCTTGGTATTTTTCCAAATGTCGGTCTTGCTAAGGATGTTGTCGCCTTAGACTGGCCTAGTCTAGCTGTAGCGAGCAGCTAAGGCGTGGGGGGTCACCCCGTATAGATCTATACCCAAACTCCCGCTTTCCTACGATTGTACACTCAGTGGTGCCAACGCACAAGTCTCACTAGATTCTTAACCTCTTTTTGTATTATGTTTAATGTTTACGTATTTGTGAGATGTTTTTGTATTCGAAAGGTACTTGAATAAATTTACGGAGTTTTATGATTACATAAGGGTATCGTTACGGCTTACTAACACATGAAATTTCCATTCCAAGCCCTATTAGTATGAAATTTGGCCACAAAGGCCCAATCACATGTAAAAGGGTAATTTAGGCCCAATAGGCATGTAAATGGGCCACAAAAGCCCAATAAACATGTAATCCATAACTTAGGCCTAAATTAACATGAAAATGGGCCACAAAAGCCCAATAAACATGTAATCCATAACTTAGTCCCAAATTAACATGTAAGTGGGCCACAAGACCCAATAAACATGTCATGGAAAACATTGGGCTCTTTTCACACTCACTTGGGCCCTTAGGGCCCAATGGCCAAGAAATGTGAATATTGGGCCCAATAAATAGTTTTTGACGTATTTCGTTCGTTCGTTTGATTCGATTGTTTGTTTTAGTTCGAGGCTTAATAGATTGATGATAAAAGCTTTCATTTTGTAAAAATGACATTTTTGGCCAATAATACTCAAATCTTTAATTAAGGCCCAAAGTTTTGTAAAAATGACACTTTGGTCCATAATTTATAAAAGTTTGCAATTTTGTCCCAAATGTCTGTAAATTTACAGTTTTGACCCAAAATGTTATATTTTCACATTTAAAACCCTGTTTCGTAGAAAATTACATTTTCAGCCCCTTATTGGTAAAAGTTTACACTTTCGGCCGAAATTTTGGAAAACTTTACATTTTTGGTCCAATTTGAAAATAGATGATATTTTCACCTCTAAATTTGGTTTATTTACATTTATGACTCAAACTTTGGCCAAATAACATTTTCAAACCTCAAATCTTCATTTGTTTCGCAAATTGGGCCTAAAGGCCGTGAGGCCCAAAAGTTTGGCCCAATAAGCTCGAATTTGCATTTTTGACCCTTTTAAAAACATGTTTAGCATAAAAATACCTTTTTATACATGTAGGACCGGTTTGGCCCTTTTAAAAATAGAATTTTCACTTTTTACCCTTATCTTTTGTTTTCTTGACAATTTTGACCTTTAACAAGGTTTTTGTTGAATTCTTTTGCATCTTAAACATGTGTTCACTTTTGGCTTGATAATATGATGTATATAGTATTGTAGTTCTTAGATCTTTGTTACATAATACTTAAAATTTCGAGATTCACTAAGATCTAACACATTTTTACCAAATAAACTAAGGATTCACACAAAACATGCATATAACACATAGATCTACACATTTTACTTGTATTCTCCCCTAAAAATAATATGAAAACCGAAAACAAGGGGGTATGAACTCACCTTTGCTTTGATGTTTCGGTTCTGAAGAGAAATGAAGAAGATTTTTGGTCCTAGCAAGCTTCCTTGAGTTGATTTCGAACTTAAGAAGTTTCTAAGGTGTTCATGGAGTAAAGCTTTGTAAGAAAGAGTTCTTGATGTTGAAATGAAAGAAGATGTTTGTGTTTGATAGCACTTACCAAAGATTGAAAACACTTGATGAAGATCCTTGAACCCAAGCTAAATTTTTGAGATTCTTTGAAGGAAGGAAGAGGATGATCTTTGAGAGTGTTTGGAAGAGTGTTTGGAAGAGTGTGTGTGTGTGTGTGTGTTGTGGCTCTCGGCCGAGAAGAAGAAGATAGGGGAGAGAGAGATGGTGAAGTGACTAGAATGGATGTATGGTGGTTTAAAGCCTAGATGTATGTTGGGTTATATGGAGGTGGCACTCCAAAGTCAACCCCCCCCCCCCCTTTAATCTCTTCTTTTCCTCTTTTTTTTGTTTTATACATGGGCCGACATTTTGGGCCAAGAAGAAGTGATGGAGTAGTTTGGGCCCATTAACTTTAGCTAAGACATTTGGATCCTAAACATAAGGTTTTTCGGCCCATTGGGCTCTTGGAAGCATTCACGGCCCAATTAGAGTAAACGAATGGGCTTATGACTCACTAAGGTTAATTGGATTAGTTATGGCCCAATAAGGCCCATTAGGGTTAGAATGAATCATTCTAGGCCCAAATGGTCCAAAATGTTTTAGATTTATGGATTGGGTCCAATTAGGATCTAATTAGGGCCTCTAAGTCCAATAAAGTTGAATTGGGTGCTTATTGGTCCATTAGGCCCAATAAGGAACTCCTACTCCAAAATGGACTTAAACCATGGATCTTAGGGCTTCAGACTCTTTGATAAGCATGAATGATGAATCTAAATGTGCATTGAGTGAGATTTACTTAGAATATAAGTTTTACAATAGTTGAATGGTTACACAGGAATAGAATTTCCTAGCTAAAATGTCAGTTGTGACAGTATCATTTCTAGCTATAGGCTTCTTACTTAAACAATGGTCGCAATACTTCTATTGATCACTTCGATTAACTTTCACTTCAATCTTCTGGCTTATGTCGGATGCTACATCGAACTTAGCTCTCTGAACCACGTAGAATACATATCTTAGTCGGACTCGATATGATATGACCACTAGGGTCGGAATAACAATCATCTTCTTAGTCATTACCGAAATGATGGTAACGACATACTTGAACAAAACGGAATCAATTACTAGCTCCTTGGTAACCTTGTGACTTTCCCCGATCCAAGTGCGATTCCTGTGCTTTTGGTATTATATGCATCTACTACCTTTCACACCTACTCATACTCGTCCCAAGTATTGTCTTGCAGTCCCCAAGTTCTTATCTCCTAAAATCACAAAACAATTTAACACATACGAATGTGTCCAATTAATCATAAAAATTTCCCTAGACTCTACTAGGACTTCTTCCATGCTCATATTCAATCATCAATTCTGCTTCAACTCGGTTGGTATTGGAAATTCCAGACCATGGGATAACTTTATGGATTATACCAAAATTTCTTTCTTTCTGCCAATCGAAAGTGTACTTCTCCCGTACTAGACGTATTATTTATTAGACGCATTCTAAAGGCAAGATACCTCTCTTACGATATCTTCCGATAGGTATCATTCACTATCGTAAGCCTTATTATTTCCTCTATTTTATCAGTCTATCATGGTTCGCATCACTTCCTGAACTTTTGCCATTGTGATAGGTTCAGATGGAGGCGCAACGACCGATGCATGACCCATCACATTCTTCGGCTCAAGTTGTCGGCTTCCTCGGATACTTCCTAGTCTGTATTCACCATGACGTTTTGTACACCTAAGCAGACATTCGGTGTACCGAGGCGAGAATTTAAGATAGGAAAGTTTTATTTACGATAGACGTATAAATCTCCTTATTACTCCGAAAAGTTACATGCCAGTTCTAATATCGAATTCAATGTTTAGAAATCTGAACACATAAAATTTCCATATGCGGTTGGCAATAGACCATAGATCCGAACAAATAATAGCATATAATGCATCTTTATAGCTATAACATAAAACATTTAGCACATAAAACATTTTAGGCATTTTTCCTAAAATAAACTAGTGTTCGTGTCTAAAATATAGTAGACACTCATCTCACAATCATCGCTTAGCATTCTAAGTTTAAGTCTAGAAATTTCCTACAAATTCCTAGTTCGCTTAAACTAATGCTCTGATACCAACTATGACATCCACAATTTCACTAGAGATGGGCACAAAAACCGGATTGGGCTCTAGGATCCGATCCGATCCGAAAACCGGATTTGGTCAAAACCGGTTTTGACCGAACCGGATCGGATTAAACCGGCCACCGGATCGAAACCGGATTGTGTATTCGGACAGCATTTCGGATTGACCCTCGGATTGAGAACCGAATTCAGTTCAAACCGGATCCGAAACCGGATCCGATCCGGTTTTTTTTTTTACCGTTGAAATTTCGGAAATTTGAATTTTTTTTTTTTTTTTTTTTATAGCCGTTGGAAAGGGGAAAAAACGGCTAGTTTGACTTTTCTTGACTTTTTTGCCCTTCCAAACACATATAAATACAACCTATTTGCTCCATTTACATTTTACACACATTTCTACTACTTTCTACTTCTACTTTATACTTTTATTTTCATAATCTTCCAAGAAATGAGCTCCCGAAATTCTACCGCGGCTCAAGAGTCGGATGCAACGGTGGTTAAAATCTTACCAACCACTCGGAGTAAAGATGTTTGGGAACATTACGATTTGTGTTTGTTGTCGAACGGGAAAGAAAAAGCAAGGTGCAAGCAATGCGGGATGTTTTTGGGAAAAGATGGCAATAGTACGTTGAGGAGTCATACAACAAAAACGTGTCCGGTTGTAAAAGGTCAAGGCGATCCGGATCAACCAAATATTACTCCCGACGGTTCGATCTTTATTTACAACAATGATGACATTCGTGAAAGCTTTTGCAAGTTCGTCATTCAAGAGGGCTTGCCTTTCAGCCACTTCGACAACCCACGATTAACAAGGATTTTGCGGGAAAAAATGCAACCACAATACCGGCAAGTAAGTCGCACTTCTCTTAGACGTGATGCTTTAAAGTATTGGGATATAGCCAAAAAAGATATGCAATTGGGATTTTTAAATATAAAAACCGGTGTTTCTTTAACGTGTGATGTTTGGTCCTCCACCGGTAGTTGTCCCAAAAGCTATCTTGCCGTCACGGCACATTGGATAGATCCCACTACTTGGGTAATGAACAAACGAGTTATTGCTTTTGAACTTTTTGCGCATCCTCACACGGGGGCACGATTATTTGCAATTTTAGTAAGCGTTATAGAGACTTATAATTTATGCGACAAAATCTTCTCTATTTCGTTTGACAATGCAAGTAATAATACCGTCGCGGCAAAAAGATTAATTGCAAAATATAAACCTATTTTGGATGGCTCGTTTTTTCATACTAGATGTGTTTGTCACATTATTAATCTTGCGGTACAAGATGGTTTAAAAATGATAGATTCGACGATTGAAAAATTCAAAACTGTGTTAACTAGAGTTTTTGGAAAAAATAAAGCTACAATGGAAAAATATCGAAAGTTTGCCATTTCCATAAACGTAACTCCATATAGTCCTCATTGGGATGTTGACACTAGATGGAGTTCAACATGTATGATGTTTGAAAGTTTGACACGTCAAAGAATCGCTTTACAATTATTTTACGACACAATTTCAAAAGGAAAAAATCCGGTTTCGGATTATGATTGGGATTTGATGGAAGAGTTTGTGGAAATGTTAAAAGTTTTTAAACAATCAACCACTTTTTTATCGGGCGTGTATTACCCTACAAGTCCGTTGTTACTAAATGAATTATGGTTGATGTCTGCACAATTGGAGCGTTTTGAACAAAGAAGTGAAATATTTGTTTTACAACAGGCACTAAGTCCATAGCTGTCAGGGTTTATCTAATAGGCACGAAGTCACATCGTCGCCAAGGTTTATACAACAGGCACTAAGTCCATAGTTGCCATGGTTTATCTAATAGGCACGAAGTCACATCGTTGCCAGGGTTTAGGCACCAATTCTGCATGGTTGTCAGGGTTTAGGCACTAAGTCTGCATGGTCGTCAGGGTTTAGGCACCAAGTCTGCATGGTCGCCAAGGTTTATACAATAGGCACTAAGTCCATAGCTGCCAACGTTTATCTAATAGGCACTAAGTCCATAGCTGCCAGGGTTCTTAAATTACAACTGGTGAACACATAATTCAAAAATACCTAATCCATACTCCCAGATCTAAAACTAACCTCTCTACCTGATCCATACTCCCGGATCTGGTATGTATGATCCATACTCCTGGATCAATAACTAATAACGATGTCTATACCCTGCTAGATGACTAGATCATCATAAACATCGAGACCTCTCATAAATTTTTATTTCATCACACATCATCTAATTCATTTACCCATGTTCTACCCAACATATTTGTAGATATACAATACATATACAATTTAAATCAATTAAAACATGTATAAAATCGTTCATCCAGCATAGATAGCAAGTATACAGATAATATGCACACATAGATCGTAATTTATATAAAATACTTCATATCTATGTGTAAGATGAAAATAATAAGCACTCACCTTAGTAGCGTGAGTTGATAGAATCTAACTAGAAACGGTTAGCAGTTCGTGATCGTCGGGCTCGGGACGCGGAACGACTTCAACAAACGAGAGAGAGGAAAGAGGTTTTGGTGTAAGAATGGCTGAAGTCGAAATGGCTATTTATAGGCTGATTTTTGGCCCCTCACGACGTGAACCAAGTATGCTCATTTCGTGAGCCATGGCTGATCATCTCCTAGCTTCGCCATCTGCGTTCTAGGCTTGCATGGTGTCCGTTTGACTCCTCACGTCGTGAGAATTCATTGCTCACGTTGTGAGCTCGTTCCATAGACTTTCCATCTGCATTCTAGCCTTGAAAAGTGGCGTTTTGACTCCTCACATCGTGAGAATTAGTGCTCACGTCGTGAGCCCAGTCTGATTAGGGTTTCTGACACGTGTCATGCTCTCAGACAGCTGCATCTTCGGAAGGCCATAACTTTTGCATACGAGCTCCGTTTTTGACGTTCTTTATATCCACGCGAAGGTGGGGACGTACTCTACAAGTTTCTTTTAGAACCCTAAGGCTAAAAAGTACTCTATCATAAACTCACTTTTTATGATTCCCGGTGTCGTGTCGGTTTTGTCGCGAAACTTCGACAGGTCATAACTTCTTCGTTATAACTCGGATTTCGACGTTCTTTATATGTACGGAAACCTTGTGACGTATACTAAAACTTAGTTAAGATTATTTATTTTAAATAATCCTCTATCAAAAAGTCATTTTTGATGCTTATCGTCTCTAAATTGACTAGCCTGAATCTGCGGGCGTCACAAATACGTCTAATGGTAATGTGAATATTTGTTGGAATTAGTTCACACTAATGGATTGTTTATATTAACCACAAGACATGGTAAGACCAACTTTGTTACCTTCAAAAGGTATGAAATTATGAAAGAGTTGCACAAATATCCACCCAAAACAATACCACAAGTAGTGTAGTTGGATAGAAAAACAAATCATTGTTTCATTTGGTACTTGATGACTCGTATTATGCTTACAAATAGTTCATGGATTGCATCATGAATAGTTTTATAAGATTCCTTAGTCTTTCACTTACTGAGTAGGCTTATAAAGACACTCTGAGATGTAGAGTGGGGTTCATTTCTCACTAGCACATATGGAAGTGTAGGATTGCAAGGCATACACTCTTCATGCAGTGCTCAAAAAACTAGAACCTCAAACATATATATGTTATTTTTTTTGAATATCCCAATAAGTCTTTTGGGTAGTTGTTATACAAACCCTCTAAGAACAAAGTGTTTTTTGCTCTAAAGGCAGTCTTTAGAGAAAATAAGTTGATATCCAAAAGGGCTAGTAAGAGCCACATTGATCTTGATGAGATTCAAGACTCAAACAATGAAGAACCTAAAGTTTGCACTAGCACTCAACCAGAGGTGATAAGACCTGTTGACGAATATGGCGTACCTCTACCTCTTCCTTATAGACTTGATAGAGGACGTCATACACCTAGTTATATAGATTTTGTATTACTGGGGTAAATGAATCATTGGTAGATAATGACCAGAGTCTACTAGCTATTGGAAGCTATGGAAGGCCTTAAATGATGAAAAATAAAAGGAGGTCGTGGAGAGCAAGATTTAATCCATGATTGTTTGAAACTTGGTTGATCAAACACTTGGCCTTGAAACCGTTAAGTGTAAGTAGATCTTAAAGAAGATGACAATCATGGATAGGAACGTACACATATTCAAACCAAGATAGGTTATTAAGTATGTGTAAGCTTAAGAAGTCCATTCATAGACTTGAACAAGCATCTCGCAATCGGAATCTTTGTTTCAATGAGAGAACTCAAAGATCTTGAATATCTAGAAATGAAGTATATATATATGCAGATCTGCAAGGCTGATTTGGTTTCCTTCCCGAGCATGGGGTGGAGTACCCTCGAAAGGGGGATGTTATATCTCGGCCGCCTGAAGGCAAGGTCGGAGTCCCCATATTGATCTTTGAGGAGGGGCTCTAGTTGTCGACGATCGATTTCTTTGACGACATCATGCGCCAATATGGCTTCTCCATCGACGATCTAACCCCCAATATTGTCAACAAGATAGTCGGCTTTGAGATGGTGTGTCGAGCCTTGGGCGTGCTTCCTTAATTCTGGGTTTTTAAGTATTTCTTCAACTCATCAACCCAGTCCGAGGTGCACACCTTCTATAAACGGTGGGGCATCCATGCATTCATCATCAGAAAGCCCCCAAAAATAACTAGCAATATAAATGGTTATGGGTGAACTGTGATTTGGTTGGCTATGGTATCCCTGCATAACCAACTTCAATAATCGGATACCTACCCTATGGGCACCAGGGAGATTGTGTCCAACGCTCTAAAGACCATTTCTTTTAATGGGGAGGACTGGTAATATTGCATGTTGGATGTGGCTGGGATGAACACCGCCTGGTGAGCACGTGGAATGATGCCTCAGTTCTTCGTTGACAAGGATGGTGAGTAACTCTCCTCCCCCCTCATTTTTTTTATTTTGATTTTAGTTTCTTTTGTATGTACATCTTTATATGGTGAGGTAGATGGTAAGTTCCTCTCCCTAATTATGTTGTTTTGTGTTTCGGTTGCAGGTCGCGAGAGGGTTATTCCTTTCGAGATGGTCTTGAGGGGTCGGTTCCAAGTCAACTGTCAACAACGGGAAGTGCCCTTGCTGGAGGCACCTTGGCTCTCGTTGGGCCTGCTGTTGTTCCTGCGCAAGGATCTAGAACCCAGGATGACCAGGTCCAGGTTGACGCGCCTGTTAGGGGAGTTTCGCACGACGATGATTTTCCCTCGGTTCAGGAGGACGGGCCATCGACTGAGTTAGTGACTAGGGAGGGTCATTCGGCCTCTAAGAGGCAGTTGGACTGCTTGGACTCCCTACTTATAGAAGGTAGTGCTCCTAGCTCTATTATTCGGCGCCTCTATAAGAGGCGAAACATGGACTTCCTATTAGGGGAGTCCGACGTTGCTGTGAAAATCTCGATAATGACCCATCGAAACTGTCCGATGGAATAAATGAAGAGGCCAAAAAACAGCCTTGTGAACCCAAGAGGGAGCCTGAGGACACTGCTACCCCTGAGGAGGGCGTCTTTGGGAAAAGGATGGCGCTGTTGCAGGTTCTTCCTCTGCTCCTTCAGCGACCCCTAGTATTTACGTGCCAGAGTGGGGACTTACTTGAGAGTCCCTCCTTACGCGACATTTTGTTGTGTATGAATGGGGTTGTCATGCCTTTCCCCTACAACTATTGAAGCTTTGGAGCTTCTATCCAACTCTCACATGTCCAATAGCCTTCAGTATGCGGTAGCTCAAGTCGCTTCTTATATGGTTGCTGCTTCTCGGCGCTTACGCCAGGTTAGTTCGGATTCTGGTGAACTTTCTTCTGTTAGGACCAAGTGAGATGATTTGAGGGCGAAGCTTCTGGATTTGGAGAAGGATAAATGTGCATTTGAGGAGCGTTATGACCTTCTGGCTGGGGAGAAGGCGTCTATGGAGGAGAAGGTGGCAACTTTGGATGGGGCAGTGGAGCGTTTCTCTCAGCGGATTGAGACTTTGGTGGAGGAAAAGAAAGCATTGGATGCTCAGGTGGAGATAGGACGGGGCCAGTTAGAGGCGGAGAAAATGAGGAGGAAGACGGTGGAGGAGGAGGTGGTGTGGTTCTTGTAGAAGGGCATTGTCCGTGTTGTGGACAAGGTAGTTGAGAGCGTCGGATTTTCTTTTGGGTGTTAGGCGTATGAAGGTAGCATGCATGGCTGCTGGGGTGGAAGGTGGGAAACATGTGATTAAGGAGCAGATTTCCAATGGAAAGTTCATACCTGGTGAACCAAGCGCCCTTCTGGAATACACCCAGGCGAAGCATGCGGAGGTGAAATCTTTTCTGGAGACGGATTTTGCCTCCTACCTCTGCCTTGGAGAGTTTGACATGGAGGGCATTCGCCAGTTGTACAGCGACCCTGATGTTGAAGGAAAACATCCTGAGAGTAGCACTTCTGGGACTGGCCTTCCTCCACCCCTCTTGGTATGTAATTCTTGCTCTCCTCCTTACTTCCCAATATTTTAGACGATTTTTGTACTGCTTTGGTGTTTATGGGACAGTCTGTATTTGTGAATTTTGAATTTGTTTAGGGCCATGTGTGGCCATCTCCTCAAGTATGGGGTCTGTCCGGCAAATAATGCACTTTTTTTTCTTTTCCCCTTGTTTGTTCTCTTTGTTTTTTTTTTTGAATGATATGTATGCAATGGGTTATTTTCCATGCCTTTGCTTGTTATCCCATATGTTTTGTGTTGGCCATCATGATGTTTTTACCCTTATTCTCCTTTTCTGGGTGATTCTTCATCCGGCTTGTTTTGGCTACAGGGGTTCACCCGGGACAAATCTACCTTGCCTTGTGAAGTGTTGAGTTATACTACTCGGTGGGCATTTTTTTATTTGGTGGCTTGGCCACACTTGTTGGATATGTCCTGCTTGCGACCTTAGGAATCGTATTCGTCTAGAGTCTTTTGGTCTTATCCTGGGAGCTCGCATGTGGGCTTGGGCTTAGTCCTTTCTTTAGGGTATCTTAACCAGTTTGCTTTGTCAGAGTGTCCTTTATATTTAAGGTTTACCGATCACCCTTTTGGGACTTTGTTCTAAGTCTTGGGTCACGGAGGTTCGTACTTCGAGCCCAATCATCTAACTCATGTCGGGATCGTCACCTTGAGGCTTGTGGACTTATGTGCTCTTTGATTTAAGGGGAAGGTTATGATCCTTTGAAGCCTTTATTTTTGTTACGGTTAGGAGTTGTGGCTCTTTTGGCTCAAATGACACGTTTTAGGGAAAGGATATGAGACCTTGAAGCCTAAGGTCGCATTCTTACAACGGTTTCGCTCAAATGATGTGGATGATCAGTCCTTGTTATCATTTGGTAAACATGCACAACCTTTTATGTGAATGATATCAAGCTTGAGTTGGAACATTCTAATAGTTCCCCCCTTTTTTTGTTGTTCTGTTTTTTTTTTTTTTTGAAATTTCAACTTTCATTACTTCATTGATAGTGTTTGGAAACATCTACATCGTTTGGTAAGTAAATAAAGGGAGATGGTTGTAGTGCAAGCCAAGGCCTAGCTCTTGGGTTGGCTTACCGGGATGTGATTATTCATTCGGAGTTTGATCATATTGCCCTTACCCAGATGTGCTTTGTCTGGGCTTTCCCTCGCTCTAGAGGTGGTGACATAGATCACCTGTGGCCCAGGTCATGGGAGTGAGTTCTTCGTTCTGAACTCTTGGGGCATGAACTCCCCCTTGATATGCGTTTACGATCCTGCTTGTACATTCCTTGTCGGCGCCCTTCTTATTGAGCATTCTCATGTCCGAATGTTGTTTCGTCTTGTTGGTGTTCTCGCAAAAGTTTGGCTTTCGCGATGACCTGTTCGCAACCCTAAGTGGTGACATTTCTTTTGTGTCTCTCTTCAGGTTGTAGGGTACTTCTCCAACCGGGGGTGTGGGTCCTATGGCGCCTATACCCAGGCACCCCGGATATTCCCTGGACGTGTTTTCCAGGGATTTGACCGTGTTTCTGTGCGTTTTGGGGATTGGGGTTCCTAGCTGAGTTGTCCTCTTGAAGACGATTCTCGGATCCCCTCGTGTTTTGATTTATCTGCCTGGTTCTTTTCTGGGGGCGAGTGTTTTTCTTTTCCTAACTGCATTCGCCTTACCACAACTCTCAGGCCTCCTGTGTGTCGTTGTTTGGGGGATTTCCTGGGATTGGCTCGTACGAATGGTAGTCTGAGTATGATTTGAACCAATCGGAGACTTCTGTGACCTTGGAGATTATTTTTGAGTTGACCTCTTTTTTTGCTTTCTTGTCGAACGATGTTGCATCGACGTTCGTAATTTCCTCTTGGGGAGCTCGCTCGACCTTGGGATCCCTACACGTGTGTTTCAATCTTTTCTCTATGTCTCGGTGTCTCCTGACCTTCTGGTTTTTAGTCTTGTAGGTGAGGGGAGGCTCACTGAGGGTTGGCAAGCGTCTTACTTCAACTTCCCGTTCTTTGCACGGGTTCATCCCAAGCTTTTCTTCATTTGTTGTGTTAGTCATTGGGTGTGGTTCTTGGACCTTGTTTTGTGTTCTTGCTAGAGCCTGGGGGTCTTTTTGGTGCTACGGGGCGGCGCATCGTCACTCGATATGGGGTGATGATGCACTCCTGCTTCCACCTACTATGGCTTCTTGTTGTCGGATGGTGTGTAAGTAAGCTTAAGGAGATCAAACCTTGGTGGGTGTTCACACTAACTATATTTGTGACTTCTGGTATAATTGTGTTGCTACTACTGCACCCTTCCCCCGTAATTTTCGTCGACCAGGGTGGTTTCTCGCTTGCCGTCTTGGTCTCGTATGGTAGTCACCGTGATCGGATGCTTCTTCATGTCGTGCCTCGTTCTTCATTTCTTTGGGATGTGCGTTGTTTCCAATGTAGTGATGGCTTGGCGGCGTTGTATGTTGGGCTTGAAGGTGACGATTGTGGTTGACCTTGTTCTTGTACTAAACTTCACTGTGCCATGAATCGTTTATGGTATGGTCCGGATCTTGAAGAATGTCGATCGTCCGAGGAGCCTATCATCGTTGGTTGGTCGACGTACTACCTCGAACTTTGTTACCCTTATGGTTTTTTTCCTTTCCATCGTGGCTGACTAGGGTAAGTGGAAGTTTTATGGTGCCTATCGGCCATAAATGATGTCTCGTGAACCCAAAGAATGGACCTCTGGTTGAAGTTTTTATACCTTCTTTCTAGGGGTGGGAGCTGGTGGAAACAATGCTCGTAAATAATGTCGGTGCTACTGCCGATGTCAATTAGTACTCGATGGATTTTCTTTTGGTGTACATAGGCAGTTATCGCGACTGGATCCCTGGGGTTCCAATTGAGCATTCATGGATCTTTTGATGAGAAGCTAATATTGAGGATGTTTTTAGGTAGTACCTCGATATTTTCATCTATTTCTTGGTGCTCGCTCCCCTCTTGGGGTACCGGGATGGTGAAGATTTCTTCCTTCTTAGTTGGGTGCTTGTTGGTGTCCTTCCGAGCTCGAACCTATTTGTGGTCAGCTTCAAACTTGGACCTCAGGTATTTCGCAACCTCCATGAGGTCACCTGCCAGCTGTTTTTCCTCCATTTCTTTTATCAGCATTGTGCATTCACAAGTATCGTGTGTCTTGATCTTGTGATATTCGCAGTATTTTGCTTTTTCTTTGTATGGCTTCAGCGGTGGTTTTTCGACGACATGCACCTCGGCCCTACTGCTCCGAGGCTCATCCTTGCTGAACTAACAGAATCTGCGAGATGAGTGGCTAGAGTGTCGGCTATGTTTATCATTGCTCCCATCATGGAGATCTCGGTGGTTGGGGCTAGAGCGGGAGCTTCTTTCCTCCTGTTTTAAGTATGCGCTCGCCACAGCTTTAAGGTTGGCTTCTTTTCGTTCTTCGCCCTCGATCTGCCTGAGGTACTTTTCCACCCGATACTTGAGTTCATCTATGGTCTTTGGCACTGTTCCTTGCATCTTTTTGGATAAAGGGTTGGGAATCAGCCCTTGGCCGAAAGCACCCGTAACGAGGAACTCTTCGTGGCTCAGGATGCTGAGTGTTGCAAGGGTGAATTTGTCGTAGTATGCTCGTATGGACTCGTCCTCCTTCTGTTTGCATGCCATTATGGAGTTTTCATCCCCTTTCCCCTTTCTAAGTTGTATGAAGTTGTTAAGAAAGAGGTATCGCAGTTGTTCGAAACTTGAGATGCTTCCTGGGCTCAACGCTTTGAACCACTTGCATGTGTTCCCTGATAATGTGACAGGGAAGTATGTGTTGGATTAATGTCTAAGTCCATAACTATATTTGGTATGTACTTGACCCGGCCCGGCATGGTCCATTTGGGTTGCACTTCACCGGCACAATTTATATGGATAGTCTTTTGAGAATAGTATATTTATGATTTATATTAATATATTATAAGTTCTAATATATTAATATGGAATCATATTATTTAATTAGTATTGATCAAGAATTAATTTAGAATTAATTAAGTGATCAAAAAGAACTAATTAAATATGGACTCTTATATATATGGAATGGGCCAAGTTCATTTAGGTTGGGCTAAGCTTTCATGGATGGTCCATGGAGCTTTTAACCCATGGATCCTATGTAAATGAAAGGTCATGGGTATTAAGGTTTACATGGATGTAACCCTAATCCTCCATAATATATAAAGGGGTCCTTGGCTCACAAAATTGGCACAAGTGTGTGAAAATAAGAGTGGGCCGATTTTAGTATGCATACATATTCTCTCAAGTTCTTCCAAGGTGTTTTGGTGATTTGTGATTCCATTTGAGGCTTCCACACTATTGGGGCTAAGCTCTTAAAGCTTGAAGACATCAAGCTACATCAAAAGGTATGTCATCTAACTAGAACTTTGTAGTATAGGTGCTTCATAATATGCTAGTTAGGATGAAACCTTGGAATAGTTAATATTTGCATGTATAATAGAGAAAACATAGATCCAAGGTTTATAGGGTTGCATGTACACCATTGGAGTGTTAGAATGCTCAAAACCCAACAATGGTATTAGAGCCATGGGTTGTTTTCTGTTATATTGATGCAAATGTTTTATTTTCAAATTGGAAAAAAAGGAAAAAAAAACATGACGTTTGTCAAATTTTAAGATAATTACTTGTTTTGTGAAAAACGAATTATTTGTAAATTTGAATCATTTGTTATATGAGTTGAATTAGGTCAAATTTAGTAAAAGATAAAATGATATGATTATTTTATTAGTTTTAAAAGTTTGATCTAAATGTTTTAAGGAGTTACAAATTTTGTCATAAAATTTTGGAGCTCAAAAGTTTTTTTTAAAGTTGTGATCTTAAGTGTTTTGAAACCTCCATAAGTTATGGATATGAAAGTTTTTTTTAAAAAAAAATTGATTTAAAGTTTTTATGGAGTTACAAAATTTGGAGTTAATGTTTTAAAGAATTCCATAACTTGTTCTTAAGTTATGGAACATGAAAAGTTTCATCATAAAACAAGTATTTAACTCCATAAGTTATGGAATCCAAAGGTTTTCAAGAGTTACAAAACTTGCTCTCAAGTTTTGGATTTGGAAAAAGCTTTTTATGAAAAAAAAAAAAAAGAATTGAATTCTAAAACTCTTGGGTTCATAACTTAAACAATTAATTAAATGGTTTTAATTTTGAATTTCATAATTGGAATTATGATGTTTTATTGAATAATTCAAATTAACTCTTATGGACTTTATTAATAGTTAATTAAAGCGTTTAATTAAAAGAGTATTATTAAATCCATAAATAAAGATATGGTTTGAGTTTAATTAAATTAAAAGTTTAGTTTAATTAATAGATTAAACCACCAAGTATTTTAAATGTCTAAAATACACCCTTATACTATTATAATATTAAAAGTTTAATATATTATATGTATAAGAGCAAGTCGTCTTACCAATAGTAGGCCTCATTCACGAAGCCGGTCTATAAGGGGGGTATAAGGTTACTGCCTATAAAATGGCAGTTTAATGGGTGTCTACTCTCACCCACCGCTTCCTTGACCGGTGGAGGGTCGTTAGCCGAACGGGTAGGACAAGGACTATAATTCTCCCTTCATTAAAAGTATTAATGATAAATACTAAGTAACTAAACTCTTAATAATACCCAATCTTAGTTACTTAGGAAAATGTGAATTTGGTGCTAACCCATGAAATTACACTTTGCACTTTGCTTAAGTCAGTTAGTGGAGCGTGTGTGGTTAACCAGCACACTAGCTTGATTTAACAAGGTAGGAAAAGGGTAACTTAATGTTTATCATAGTATCGGTGGAGCGTGTGTGGTTAACCGGCACATCGATTGAGGGGTAAATATTAAGGGTACCAAGTATATTTGCATGGTTATTCACACCTTGTTTTGTGATCCTCGGCATCCCAGTCACAAAACCTGAAGGGCACACTCGATATTGAAACATGCCTTTGAAAAGTTCAATGAATCTCAAAAGAATCTAGGAGCTTCAAAACCAATTAAAACCTAATAATACATTTCGTTTATCTTGGTGGAAATTGGTGAATCGTCATTCACCTACCTTCAAATATTTTATAGCTTGGATTACGGCATCCCTCTTCCAAGTTATAAAATAGTTTGTTGGGTCCTAGCCTTAATATATCATATTGGGTGTTATATTAAGGACTTAAATCAACTTTACGTGAATTTCTCCCATTGTTGATGTCTGGTTTAGACAACAATGATCTTCCCAAACCAAGCTTTCCTAATGAATATGACTTCCCGAGTTTGGCTCATGGAAGTCATACTTCTCTTCCTCCACCTCCTCCAATTATTCTCCCTGACCCACAAGCTTAAAGACATGAAAAGTTCAAGATCACTCAATCCCTACTCACAATAAAACATCAAATTGGAAGTCATGTGTGCACTCATGTCTTAGGACTGAAGTCACACAGTGACAGGTTGAGAATGTTGGGTGTCGTTGTCCCAAGGAAGTTGGCTATTGACTGGGTGTTTCAGTCACTTCCTGAGTCATATAGAAAGACTACTATGTGACAGATCACGACATGACCCTAATGGATCTTTCTTATTTTCTTATTGTTGCCGAATCAGAAATGATTTGGTGCAATAGTCAAGCAAATATGGATGGAAGGTCTATTTCTCAAACTTCCATGGACATGGACAATGGTAACATTGGAAGTCCAGAAAAGCTTTCTCTTCCCAATGGAAAGGGCTCGGCCTTGGTCAACCCGGTTGACCGGAAGGTAAAGTGAAAGTCTAAGTCTGGAATAGCCTTTTGTATGATTCCCAAAGAGTCTATATGTTTTCAGTGTGAAGAAAAGGGGCATTGGAAGCGAAGCTGCCCAAGCTACCTGAAAGAAAGAAGAATCAACAGTTTGACTCTGCTTCAGGTAGGTCCACTATCTAACTCTATTAAGTTACCAGTTGATGATTCTTAATACAAAATGTGACTCGGTTGCATTTTGATATTTAGTAGGATCAAGCAAAGGGAAGGAAACTTAAAGAAAAGAGTATGCTGAATCTGATCGCGAATATGGATTTCTATCGCTTGGTTGAAGATCGGATTCTTGAGCTACTTCTTAGGAGTTATGATAGATTGCTAGGAAACATGTAATAGCATAGTTTTCATTTCAAGTTGCATTATAAGGAAAAGTTTTTCCGTATTTTTATAAATAAATAAAAGTTTTACTTTATTTTATATCTCCTTGCAATGGCATTTACGAAAACTTGATGTTTGTATGTTTCTAGCAACATTGGAAAAATGAATTTGATTCTTTCATTTGTGGTAGTGTCTAAATTTACCAAGTAAGGAAAGATTCTCATCACCCAAGTTTCAATTGGACCGAAACTTGGAATCATGCAAGTTGTATAGTATGATGAATGAGAAGTTTCATTTTTGGAAAAATTTAAGACTAGTTCCTTGTTCACATGTATATGTGAGTCAAGTGAAGGACTAAGGGATCAAGTACACATCCTTGTGCACTGACCAGAGTCCACCACAAAAGATCGATAAGACTACTCGTCATGATTTACTAAATTTTAGTAAATATGGTTATACTTACAAGCTTAAGTATAAGTCTGAGACATTGGAAAAGTTCCAATGTATAGCAGAACGAATAAGAAGAATCAAATTAGGCAGAAGGATAAAAGTTTCTCAAATCTGAAAATATGGGAGAGTACTTTAGTATCATGTTTAATGGCCATCTTAAAGATTATGAGACCATATCACAATTCATCCTCTAAGTGCATTCTGATAGCTAAGAAGAGAAGTCATGAATTGTTGAAGTGGTCAAATCAAGAAGATGAGTCATACTTCGTTCCAAAACAAATCTTAGAGACATACTCCAAGATTGTAATTTGAGTGGCACATCTTAAAGAAGGTTTATAACACTTGTCAAATGTAAGAGTAAAAGTTTTCTACTCTTGTACATTTGAAATTGGTAATTTGTGATGTTTTGGATAAAACAAAGACCAACTAAGGCCAATTGTGTGAAGTGTTTGTCTTGATTAAGAATCCACACTACTTCTTGAATATTTGGCAAGAAAATCTTATTGGTCAAGAAGACAGTGGGAGTCTAAAAGATCCTGAAATGGTTCCAACAACTAATCAAGAATAAAACCTGTATGTCATCACTAGCACACAACTAGAGGTTTATAACCTATCATGTTGACATTTCTGTGCCCATTCCATTTAAGTTGGCTATAACATTTGAGTTCTACATGTTCTCAATTGTTTGCATAACTACTTGGAAGCAATGGCAGACCCTTGTGCTGCCAGGTGGCAAGAGGTTAAGATTGCACAAGTTCAATCCATATGAGTTAGGATTTGTCACTAACCTAGTCTTGTGATTATGGTTTTGACAAATTCACGTGGATAAGAACACATACACCATAAAATCTAAGGGTCATAAGGTTTCTCTCCGATTCATGAAAATGATGGTGAGGAAACGCTTCCACCAAGTAGATTTTAAGTAAGATAGCAATTGTAATCTTTGCATTCTCAAAGTCGTTAAGTGGAGCGTGCATGGTTATCCGGCACACTAACATGGACTTATGAGAAATGGCAAAAATCTAAACAATTGAGACTATGATTACGGCATCCCTTTTCATAGTTCTGAAATTGTTTAGACACACCTGTGAGCTGTCTAAAATAAGGTTTATGATTTTGATAAAGTCTTATCAAAGCAATCTAGTATCAGAAATCTGAACTTTGGTAAGAAAGTCAATAAAGTATTGACTTCTAGAAGTCCAGCTGTTTTCTGGATACATGTCAAAGCTAGTGGGAGCATGGGTGTTATGCTAATAATCATCATGTTAGTGGGAGCATGATAATTATGATAAGTATTGCAAGTTAGCAATGTTAATTATAGAAAACAAAAGTTTCAATTCGTGAGGTTGCAGGGGTTGAAAAAGTTGTTTTGCTATAATTAAGGGAGAGGATATTATACTTCATGTCAATTCTAAAAGGCTTAGAGTGAGATTTTAAGCTTAGATTGATATTTTAATCATCTTTAGTCAAGAATATATATATATATATGAATTTCATGTTTGATTGGTTCAACTTAAGGAAATTCTATATATTGCGTTCTCAAAATTCGATTATGATTACGGCATCCCTGTTCATAGTCAAATCTTGAGAACATGGCAAATAAAAAATATTGTAGCAAAAGACTGGTCTAGAATCATGTCTTTACGTGAGACATCATGAATCGTGTCCCATTTGCTTTGGGTACAGGAACGATTGCATGTGCTATAATATTCATCCTTTCTAAATTTTCCAAATGCCCGGGGGCATTAAGAGAAAAATATCTAGAATTGGATAAGACTAAAGTGATTAAGCAATTGTCGAGGACAATCTAAGGCTTTACCAAAGATTGGTTGCTCAAGGACAGTTGGAAGTATAGTGTTAACTTTGGAAGGACCATATTGACCTAATCTGAAAAGAGGCAACTCTTGTTCAGAAGGGGTAGTCAAAATGGGAATATGGAGTTGTCTCCATAGGTGGAAGTTATCTGTGTAAGATTAGAAAAACTTAATGCAAGAAGCATGTTCAAGGCTATGTACTTTGAATATGAGACTTAATTTCCATGAAGTTGATCTTCATTGGAATGCCCTGTAATGATTGTTTACAAGTTTTGTGACTTTGTACACATTCATTACAAGAGGGTCAGTGCATATAAGTTTAAAATCTAAATAGATTTCGATAAATGATAGGAATTTGGAATTCTTACATTTTTTCGATAACGATTTGGGAGTGTGAAAAGAGAATCATTGAAATTATGTTCAATTGATCTAGTTCACAAAGAAAAGGATCATATACAAACATAGAGTGCATACTTGGTGTATGGCAAAGCTATTGTTTAAGAAAAACATAGTGTACATGCTTGGAGCATGGGACAACTAGTGTTTTTCATTCAAGTATAAAGTTGATAAAACCGAAACAATGAATAATGAGTAATCGGTATGGTGATAAATAAAAGTGTTTATTTATATTCATAGGTTTTGATACCATATTTGATTCATTTATTCTTGTGTTTCACTTTGCATGTTTTGACTTCCAGAATAACTAAGTCGCTCTTCCTGAATGATTAAGTTATTCAAACCATCCACAGTCGGTCATATGTTGGAAGTAGATATGAATCAAGACTGCCATGGGTTGGTTTGTAGAGGTCCAAGTTGGTGGACAAAGTGGTGCTACAACACTCATGAGTGCTCATAAGTTCTGAGTATTGGATTCAACCCACACTCATTTGAATCACTTCATGGATTTTATCACGAGTGATCATGAGACGATAATATCTTATATTCTTCAAACCTAGAGATATGAGTTGTTACTATGAGTTGGTTATACATTGATTGCACGAAAACGCATTTGGTAACTCGATGTTATAAAACGTGCCTTTGTGTATGATTCAACAAGTAGTAGAACAAGCCATATGAGTCGAAGTTTATCCATTCCTTTTACCTTCGGGATAAAAGCGATATCTGTGGGCCCCTCGATGATTTAGCGATGACACATGTGAGTGCTTGGCCAAGCCAGGACTGATTTGATTTGTTCAATCAGTCAGTCATCATAAATCGAAAATCGGGAAACAACAAATGGACGGAGAGAATGATTATAATCCATGTCTCAGTCCATATGATATCTAGAATGGAGAAATATATGATCCCTTATCTAATGGACAAGTCATTGACAAGGTCAGAGTTCGACAGCGGCTTTAAGAGCTACAATTGCCAATTAGGTTTTGAAGTCATACTCAATAATAGTTTTAGACTTATCCAAGTGGGAGACTGTTGGATTAATGTCTAAGTCCATAACTATATTTGGTATGTACTTGACCCGACCCGGCATGGTCCATTTGGGTTGCACTTCACCGGCACAATTTATATGGATAGTCTTTTGAGAATAGTATATTTATGATTTATATTAATATATTATAAGTTCTAATATATTAATATGGAATCATATTATGATCAAGAATTAATTTAGAATTAATTAAGTGACCAAACAGAACTAATTAAATATGGACTCTTATATATATGGAATGGGCCAAGTTCATTTAGGTTGGGCTAAGCTTTCATGGATGGTCCATGGAGCTTTTAACCCATGGATCCTATGTAAATGAAAGGTCATGGGTATTAGGGTTTACATGGATGTAACCCTAATCCTCCATAATATATAAAGGGGTCCTTGGCTCACAAAATTGGCACAAGTGGGTGAAAATACGAGTGGGCCGATTTTAGTGTGCATACATATTCTCTCAAGTTCTTCCAAGGTGTTTTGGTGATTTGTGATTCCATTTGAGGCTTCCACACTATTGGGGCTAAGCTCTTAAAGCTTGAAGACATCAAGCTACATCAAAAGGTATGTCATCTAACTAGAACTTTGTAGTATAGGTGCTTCATAATATGCTAGTTAGGATGAAACCTTGGAATAGTTAATATTTGCATGTATAATAGAGAAAACATAGATCCAAGGTTTATAGGGTTGCATGTACACCATAGGAGTGTTAGAATGCTTAAAACCCAACAGTATGTTCATGTGATCCTCTTATCCATTATGATCGATGTCATCATCCACTCGTAAATGTCGATGTGTTCATCAGGTTCGGTCGTGCCATCGTATTCGGTATGTTTGGTATCATAGCTGAATGTGGTATCTCGTACTGCATGAGCTCTTGGCAGAATGTCGAGCTGGCGCTTCTTATTGAGCTTTCCATCTAGGGGAAAGGGAATCTGCCATATGCCACGAGCTACTGGTCCCAGTACGGACTGTTGTACCCCTAGTCGTATCTGTAGTTATATCCATGATTGTTCATGGGTGTCTGTGGGATATATGGTGGTTGCAATGCATTTACGTACATAGGTGATGAGATTGTGAGTTTGACTACGGCTGCTCCGGCATATGCGAGCTCGTTCCCTACGTCGATGTTGTTTGGGCATTGTGCCCTTCCGATTACGTTGATTGAGGGAATGTTCTCTGGAGAAGGTGGAGTAGGGGTTGAACATTGGTTGTTGCGCGAAGAGAGGGATGTGTCGCATACTCCCCATGGGGGAGAACTGGTAGCCCATCATCAACTGCCGTGGAGAGGGCGAGATAGTGCTTGGAGACCAAGTACTCGTCCCCATTTGTCATGGTGGAGGCTAAGGTCGGTTGGTAGTTGGTTACGATTGATGAGTTAGTGTCCCTTGTGACGTTTTGGTGTTTGTTGTGACCAAGTGCTCTGTTGCAGCGGGCGGCGGGCGCCAAAGATTAGCTATGAATTCCGCCGCGGAACCGGCTACCGACGTCGTTGGTGTTTGAGTAGATGTTTTCCCCTCAGGTGCAGATGAACCAGTGCCGTCGAGGGATAGCATGGGTCTGATTGGGCTGATTTCACCACCGTCTGGCGTCACGATTCCTCCATCCTCCATTGCCAAACTCTAGTGTCGTTTTACAGGTTGTGTAGTACTAAGTACACGTCCGGATGGCACCAAATGTTATGATATGTCGGCGGGACTTAACGCCGTCATTGGATGTCTTGTTTGTGTTAAGCCTGAGAATCACAAAAAAGAAACAATATATGTTAGTCGTCGTCCCGGAGGGGCTCCCAAAACAAAGCTCTGACGGTCTAGTCAGTATCTAGATGAGGGAATTAGGGTTTAACTTAAGATGGAGAATGAGGTGATCCCTTCTCGTGGAGGACAATGGTTCTTTATATACCTATTGTTGTGGGGACAGACCTCCGACAATACATTTTGTCCTTTCTAAGCCGAAATGACGTGGAGGTGTCCTATTGGCGAATCGTGCTCCATTAGTGGTTTCTCGCTATTGGTGCAGAACTACCATAGGGCAGCGCGCTAAGCACTACACATGTCGTTCTGGGATACGTTCGGTACTATTTTTTCTTGTTGTAGACCTGAGCTTCTCATTCTTGTCTTATCCTTGGCACTAGGGCGTCAAGACATAAGTGCGAGGCCATGGAAGCGAGGGCTCGATCCTAGCACTTGTTGAGCAGCGACCTTTGACTAGGTCATCCTTAGGTAACGGACTCGTTATCTTTGACGTATTCCTAGTGGGATATGTTAACATATATATATATATATATATATATATATATATATATATATATATATATATATATATATATATATGTGTGTGTGTGTGTGTGTGTGTGTGTGTGCGCGCGCGCGCGCGTGTGCATGTGTGTGTGTGTGTGTGTGTCAAATCTAGTGGGAGTGTTATAGTCACTCTTGTACTGTATATGGATAATATATGATTCATAGGAATCAATTTTCTAACTTTGTGAAGTGTAAAAGCTTGGATTGGATTAGGAATTGTTTCTCTTTGAAACACATAGGAGAAGCAACATATATGTACTGAATATAAGGGTCTATTAAGATAGATTTGAGCGATTTATTGGATTAATCCAAAGTACATAGAATCTCGAGGAAAATAAAGATGCAGAACTCCAAAAGAGTTCGTGCTTGTAAAGCATCGCATGACATTAATCAATTCAAGATAGATGTGGAGCTTGTGGAGGACCCCATTCTACAAGGGATTGTGAATTGGAATACAAAAGAGATCGAGATGCGAAACAAATTCAACAACTAAAGCATGATCTCTACCAAATAGAACAAGTCCAGTCCGAGAAGACATCTGCTCTCGATTCAGTTCTATTTAGATTTATGGAAGCTACAAAAAAACGACATGATGCTATAGATGAAACACTTAGAGAACAACAATAATCTATTTTAAGAATCCACACACAAGTCGGGAAATTAACGAAGCTTGTGCAAGAAAAGCTACCGGATTCACCTTCAAGAAAAACCGAGTCAATCCCAATCTCTCAAGTCATGACTGTTTATACAGAAGAAGATGAGGAATTGGTGCATATGGGGGTCCTTGATTCAATAGAATAATAGTCTAATCATTCACTCGAAGTAAAAAGCGAAAGAAGAAGAAGAGTATCATGACTCTGCCCAGTCGCCATGACGTGGAGGCAATATTGCTATGTCGTGGGCAATAAAATAAAATTATGATTTTTCATTTGGCGAGTCATATCAACCACCTCTTCCTTACCCATCTTGTACCAAGGAAAATCTGGTGATGTAAGGAAACACAAAGTTCATGGAGCATAAAGAACTTGAAGAGCAATTGGAAAAAGAAGTGAATTATACGAAACCTCCAATGTCAACGCCAATGAATTTTGAGGTGTTTGCTTTTACAAAACCACCAGATCAAGTCATAGAGCTAATTGAAGCAAAAGAAGAAGAGAGTGATGAGTCTCATTTTGACAAGAAAAATCCAGAAAGGGACAAGACACAAGCTAAAGACACGGGTATAAAGAAAGATTCCAAGAGGAAGCATAAGGAAGATGTCAACCAGAAATTGCTAGAAAACTCGAAAAATGCATTCAACAGAAGGGTTGCCTACAAATGAGAAAGGTTCAAGATGATGGAGAATGGGGATGTTACACTTCCACCTGACGCAACGTAGAGTGGGAAGGATTTCGGCTTATGACTCCTCAAAAAGAAGCGCTTATCGGGAGGCAACCTGATGTTTTAAGATTTTGCATTTTCTTTTCCTTTTGATGTGTTTTTAGTTTTTGTTTTTATTTTTGAGTTTTAATTTTGTTTAACCTAATGATGATGTGTTTCTCTAGTCTTTGATCTTATTTTGTAGTGTTGAACGAAAGTGAAGCAGTGAAGGAGCTTAATTGATGAAGAAGTCGTGTGATTTTTGGAAGATTATAACTGAAGACTATGTTTTTGAATAAATGTGGGGTTCCCACTTGACAAAGAGAAGATTTTTGAAGAATTTTACTGAAATAAAAGTTTGGGAATGGTCCTAAGCCATTAAGAAGAAAATATGCATTATTTAGGCTGTTAAAGACACTCTGAGAAGACACCACGCTGTGTACATCATCACCATGTCGTGGCATTCATTTTATCACGATTGCATCTGACCAAACACCGCGACATGGAATCACTTGACCACGCTGTGGCGTTCTTATAATTCGCGACCATTACGACTATTCATTCGACACCACGACGTGGCGTTACTATACTACGTCGTGGCATAGGTTCAACACACTATTGAAGAATGGTTTTATGATTTATTTCGATCCGACACATTTGCATTCACAAGAAAAGAGTCCAGAAGTATTGTTTCTAGCCATTATACGAGAATTCCAAGCTTTACCACGCACGTTTCAGAATTTGAACTCGCCACTAGTATCCCAGGGGAGTCTGTTCGAATTATCCCTCTTTAATTTATGTTCTTTTATTGTTTTGGTATGAAATGGGGACATTGCATCATTTAATTGTGGGGTAGGGGTCGAATATAGGATTACAAGCATACTGATTAAAAAATTGAAAAATGACTAGGATTTAAAAAATTATTAGAAAGATTTTAAATAATAATCTAAAATTGAATCTAGTTAAAAAAAAAGTTGTTATGTTGAGATCTAGGTTGCTAGCGTTGTGTGGAACGATCTGATGTGAGTCTCAATGTTTATTTGAGCCAATATATGCAATAGTGTATTTGGGGTTTCCCTATCCTAGTGAAATCATGGAACAAAAACACAATCTTGCTTAGTTTGAGGGCCACAATATGTTTAGCATTGTGTACCAGAAATGTATCCAGGAAAGCTTATGTAGTCAGTGCACCTTAGACTAATGTCTTTACCAATAAGGGTTGAAGTTAAGTTCCCTTGCTTAAGCATATGTTTTTTTTTTGGATTTTTAGTTTTGAGTGAAAAAAGTGAGAAAGGGAAAAAAAGAAAAAAAGAAAAAAAGATTGCAAAAGTTTGAAAGATTCAGAGTCTACAAAGCTATGAAGATCAATAAATATCATGAAGAAAAGTTTCAAATCAATCGAAGACTCAAGAATAAGGCGAAAGTTGCCAAGTTATTATTGTTTGTAATTTTTTATTTTCTAGGTTATTTTTCCATATATATGCTTGAGAGTTTAACCAAAAACTACCTTGAGGTTAAGAAAGATTTGTGGGGATGGATTCGGAGGGTTGCATAAAATGAGTGTTGTTCAAAAGAAGTGAGGAAGTGTTTATAAAGATTGTGAGTATTTAGGATCGGGGAAGTTCTTAGGAAAATTTAGACACAAATACATGCATTGCGGTCTTGGAGTAATGGAGAGGCTCAAAATGGATTCTCTTGTGCGATGTTGGTAGCTAAAGTCTTGATATGATAATAATAAAATCAGGTTTGCTTGAGGGCAAGCAAAAGTCAAGTGTGGGGTATTTTGATATGTGCATATTTAACTATGTATTTAATGCATATTTCTAATACTTTTAGCTACAATTATGTTTATATTGGGACAAAAGGTACTTATTATGTTTAAAATATGTTTTGTATCAGCTAAGACTTGCTTAGGATGAAAAGGAAGCAAACGAGGAGCTGGAAGCGAGAATGAAGAGGCTAAGACAAAAGAAGACACAAAAGAGGATGTTGTTAGACGTCTTGAACCCTCGTTGGTGTTTTAAGCATATCTCATGACTCGTAACCCCGATTGACGTGATTCAAAATGATCTGAAAACTAGACAAAATTTCGGACGACTTTTGTGTTTTGAGAAAAGTCTGATTCCCAACGACCACAACGTGGTGAATGGAAACTTCACGATCGTTGAGCTGACTTGGAGAATACGGGATATCCACGACGTGGTGGTGTCCAACCACGACGTTGTGGCCAAACTTTGGCAAGTATATATATTCTGGACATTAGGTCGATTCCATAGGTTGGAGGCCTTAGGACTGCGATTATTAACAAAGAAAAAACCCTTCAAGAACCCTTTGGGGGTAGAATTTGATTAGAGAACAAAGGATAAAGAGATTGGAGCAAGGATTCACATATATTCATTCAGTTTTCCTAGTTTAATCATGTTTATCTTAGTTTTCCTTTTGTTTATGTGTTTTCCAGTTGTGGTTATGAGCTAAAAATCCTTGCTTTCATTTAGATTAGATGAACTCTTAATTACTATGTGTTGATTTCTTGTTTGATGGATTGATGAAGTTAGTTTTAGCTTTAAATATTGTTTGTCAAATCTAAACCTAGCTTGTTAAAATTTCTATCTTTATTGCTTTGTATCAAGATTGTGTAGTTAAACTGCAGTTAATTGCATTAAATTGATTTACCTAGCTATTTATGATCATTAAATTGTTAGAGCTAGTGATTTGTCATATCCTAGTATAGGTGATAAGTTTGTTGTTTAATTGTGTTAGAGAGCGGTATTTGATCATAATATTTGCTCGATTACTAGACTTGACCAAAGAATAGTAGTCTGTAGATTTTATCATTCAGAGCCCAAATTATCTTTAAGATCAGTTTAGTTTCCTTGAGGTTGAGGGTTCAAGTCTCATCGTGGACATAGGTGGATTTAAGGTGTAGTTTAGGAGTATGTTAGATTTGTCGTTTAAAAAAAATCAGTTTAGTTTCCTTAACATGCATGATCATAGGTATGTATTTTAATTATTATGTTCAGAGTAGTTTAGTCCCATTGTATTTATAGTTGCATATCTTGTATGATTAGATATGCCAGTTCACTATAGACAATGCTCTGATACGAATCTGTCACACCCCCGAACCAGACGGTGGAAACGTCCGGGGGCTTAGTGTGACTTTCAACATTTCAATATCATCACACAGTATATAATTGAAACATAACATCATCATCATCACACATGTAATATAACAACATTCATTGTTTACATCGAGTATTGTATTCGAATATTACATGCCAAAATAGTCAGAGTATGATGAAACAAAATATAACAAAATATCCATTAGTTTGTTCCGCTCAACCTGCTTCAACGGTTTTCTGAGAAAACAAGTTAATTTAAAAAGGTCAACATAAAAATATTGGTGAGTTCATAAGCATGTTTGTGAAAATGATTTGTACAACTTTGAAACCACCAGAAATCCTATATTTTCTGAAAATAGTTTAGTATGTTTGTGTCAGATCTTGTATTAATGCATGTGTGTTATTGTTTATTAGAATGTATAAAGATAATGCAGAAATGGTAAAGAGAATGTAAATAGAATGCCCCCAGACAACCCTATGTTGTCTGTAAAAGAGAATGCTGTCATACCAACCCCCGAGGTTGAGTACCAGTATGAGTATGTTCCTGAGTAATCCAAAGAAGAAAATAAAAGAATGGTCTCCCGTAAATTTATAACGTTAATTCCTCTAAGTGAGCCGTCATAACCATACTAATTAATGACAAATTCGCCTATCTTGGCATTTGTGAACGCCGACGGAAAAATAGAATAAGGTTGTCGTCACCCTAGACTGATGTAGTCTAACTGTAGCGAACAGCTCAGGTGTGGGGTGTCATCCCCGTATAGATCTATACACAAAACCGCGCTCTCCCTCCAAGAGATTCTGATTATAACTACAGGCTACGATCGTACACTCAATAGGTGTCAACCGACAAGTCTCACTACATCCTTAATCGAATTTTACGCGAAGAGAAACATATAAACTCATTCCGGTCCCAATGAACCATGTCTGCGGACCACTGAGTCTCACTGAACACGTAAGTCATTTTTCAGGCCCGGAAGAAATGAGATTATATAACATGGGCGCAAAATATATGTAAAAGGACAACTAAGACCCATTTCACATGTAAGGTATTTATAGGCCCAAAGAGCACACAAATAGTATCCAAGGTCCGTCGCGCATGTTAATGGGTCAGTGAGGCCCAATAAACAAATAAATAGTATTCAGAACCTATCAAGCATATTAATGGGCCACTAAGGCCCAATATTATACGAATGGCAAAATCAATCCGTTTGTTATTTGTTTGCTAGTATTAGCCAAATTATTTACCAAATTAGCATAAAAAGCCCATTTTTTGTAAAAATGACATTCTTGGCCCAATAAGCCAAAAATTTACAATTAAGGCCCAATCTTAGTAAAAATAACACTTTTGTCCCCATTTTGTTCAAAACTTGTATTTATGGCTAGTTTTTGGTAAAAATAACATTTTTAACCCATTTTTGTCAAAAATATCATTTTTGGCTTGATTTTTGTGAAAATACACATTTTTCTGGTTTTTTTGACTTTTCTGACCCGGTTGTTGGAAAATTTGTAGAAAAACCATCGTGAGTCAAAATTTGGATCCGTAAACTCTAGAAGTTTGGAAATTTTGTCTACTTTGTTCACAGTTTTTCTCATAATTTTTAATGGCCTCTATCCAGTGTGAAATTGCTCACCTTCACAGGCTGTTCCGAGATTATTTCAAATATGATAGGCAGTTTTGTAAAATTTGCCAAAAATTATAGAAAAATCGTATGAAAACGTGACGGTAGTCATTTTAAATGTATAAATCTAAACTTTTTGCATGTAAAACAGTTTTGAAAAATATTACCATTAAGGTGGTCAAAACAGTTCGAGATTGGACCAAAACTTTTCTGTCAAAGGCTGATTTTTGAGTTTAAGTTATCCATGTTTATACACAACACTTGTTTTTGCTATTTTAAGTGTATAAATCCCAGATATACATGTTTACATGTATTATATGCAGTGTTGTAAAACTCGCTGAGTTGGCCGATTACTCCTCCGAGTACTCGCTACTCGGCCCTTTGCCGGGGCGAGTTACAGAATCTCGAGTACTCCCCGATCGGCCCTTTACTGAACTGAGCAGTGTTATAAAACTCGGTCAACTCAGTGATTAACATGTATAATATCCTTAATGATTTATTATTTAACATATACACATGTGATTATTACTACATATATATCTTAAATTTTCAGTAATTATTCACGAAGTGAGACCATTATTTATTTTTTTAGTTTTTGTGTATTCACATGTATCTAATTTTATTATTTATTTCAATCAACTTATGAGTTTAACTTATGATTTTGACGTATATAATTTCCCTAAGAATATTTCTACATGAATTACCAAATCTGATTACTCCCCGAGTACTCCTGAGTACTCCCGAGTACTCGCTACTCGGTAGTCGGCCGAGCAGGTACCGAGTAACGATTTCTACAACCTTGATTGTATGTGATAACACATACTTTTCTCAAGGTTTTTATGTATATCCAAGTGATAAACTTCATATTCTTAACAGATATTTAGATTTATGAAGTAAACAATACATAATCACCAAATAATTCATGAAAACACACATAGTCATGCATATACACATAGATCTAACACATAGCAACTTGTATTCTCCCCCAAAAACAATGTAAAACCAAAATCAATAGGGTATGAACTCACGTTGCTTTGATGTTTTCGGTTTTTAGTGAAGAAATGAGGAGATCTCGGCCCTAGATGTGTTCTTGGGATGATTTTTGAGCTCTAAGGTGTTCTAAGAGCATAGATCATAAAATAATGTGGGTTAAGAAGAGATTTAAGGTGTAAACTTGAAGTTAAACTATGGAGTCTAACCAAAAACTTACCAAAAGTGATGGGCTTTGATGAAGAGATCTTGGTGTGCCCTTGAAATTCTCGAAAATTAGAAGGATGGAAGGGGAGAGCTTCTTGTGCTAGAGAGGAAAAAGAGAGAGAGTTCTTGAGTTTGAAGATGAAAGGTGAGGGTGGTGATGAAGGCCCTTATGGGCGAGAGTTAAAATGAAGAGAGAAGAGAGAGGGAAAATGTTGAGGTGATGTTGCATGGATGTATGAGAAGTGTCTTGATATTTGGTGTATTATAGCATGGAAGTCCACCATGCAACAATGAGGTGGCAATTGCAAGTTTGAATCTTCCCTCTTTTTTTTCATTAATTAGTTGGGCCGAGAATGGGCTTGGAGAAATAATTGAAATAGTTTGGGCCATTCCTTGACTTAGTTCGAAATCATGAGGCCCCAAGATGAATATTTTTCGGCCCATTGGGCCTTTATGGAAGTTCACAGCCCAATGAAACCCAAGGGAGTAGTTTACGGCCCATTAGGGCCAATGAAATCATTTATGGCCCAACATGGCCCATTAGAGATTATATGAACTATTCTAGGCCCACATGGCCCAAAATGTTTTAGTTTCATGCATGTGGTTTCAGCTACAGCCCAATTAGGGTTCCTTGGCCCAAAATAGTCAAGTTGAAGGCTTATTGATTCATTAAGCCCAATAAGAGAATCCTAGTTCATATTAAACTTGAACATGGATTTTTAGGGTTTTCAACCCTTGGTTGACTATATGAGATGCTTTGTATAAGGTTTTGAACTTTACTTGTGAGCATTGATTAAGTTTGTTGTCATTGAATGAGCATAGTGTATAATATCAAATTAGGGTTACAAGTATCACAGTAGATGATGTTTACATGAGACTAGAATTTCCTAGCTAAAATGCTAGTTGTGACATCATCCCGTTAGAGGGAATTTCGTCCCGAAATTCTTTCGAAAGATGGGCTCAAGAATGAGATAATAGGTGAGGGTACTTCTGCTTCATCTGGTCTTCGCATTCCCATGTGAATTCCGGTCCACGCTTAGCGTTCCATCGAACCTTCACAATTGTAATTCGGCTTTGCTTCGTACGCTTTACTTCCCTATCCATTATCTCTACTGGTTCTTCGACAATCAGGAGGAGATTCTCGTTTATTTCGATCTCTTCCAAAGGAATGACAAGAGTTTCATCTGATAAGTGATGGGTTTTCAGCATTCTAACACTCCTATGGTGTACATGCAATCCTAGAAACCTTGGATCTATGTTTGACTAAGATACATGCAAATAATTATTTTTCCAAGGTTCTTATCCTAACTAGCATGGCATGGGGTACTTGAATCAAATAAAACTAGTAGAATTACTTACCTTGTAGTAGTAGTTGATTGCTTGGAGTTTGAGAGCCTAGCACCAATAATGTGGATGCCTCAAATGGAAGTCACAAATCACCACAAACTTGGAAACTTGAGAGAATAGTCACAAACTTCTTGAAATCGGCCCTCTTAGTTTACACACATCAACTAGTCCAATTTCAAGAACCAAAGCCTCCTTTATATAGTGTGGTGGATTAGGGTTACATCCATGTAAACCCTAATACCCATGTCTTTTCATTTCCATGAGATCCATGGGTTAAAGCTCCATGGACTTTCCATGCAAGCCTAGCCCATTCCAAATAAGCATTAGCCCACACTATATAAATACAAGAGCCCATATTTAATTAGTCATACTTTTGATCTCTAAATTAATTATAGATCAACACTAATTAAATAATATGATTTTATATTAATATATTAGAACTTATAATATATTAATAAATCATAACTTATACTATTCTCAAAAGATTATCCGTAAATTGTTCGGGTGAAGTGCAACCCAAATGGACCATGTCGGGTCGGGTCAAGTACATACCAAATATAGTTATGGACTTAGACACTATATCCAACAGTCTCCCACTTGGATAAGTCTAATAACTATAGTTGCAAGTATGACTTCAGGAACCGATCAGCAATCGTAGCTCTTTAAACTCCGTTGAACTATGAAGCGCCATTTTAGATAAGTGATCATATAATCCTCTGTTCTAGATATCAGCCGGACAAATACATGGAACATGGTCTTGCTTATTGTCCAGCATTTGTTTCCCGATTTCTGATTTGTTTGACATAGAACTTAACTGAACACATCAATTTAGTTCTGACCGGGCCCGGTACATAGGTCAAAACAAAATCATCAAGGGGCCCAGATATCGCTTCTAATCCTAGAAGGAACAGATAAACTTCGACTCATATGTTTGCTCTACTACTTGTTGAATTATACACAAAAGCACGGTTTATAACATCGAGTTACCAATGCGTTTTCGTGCAATCAATGCATAACCAACTCATAGGCAACAAATCATATCTCTAGGTTTGAAGACTTATATGATATTACCGTCTCACGATCACTCGAGATAAATTCCATGAAGTGATACAAGTGAGCGTGGGTTGAATCCAATACTCAGAACTTATGAGCACTCATGAGTGTTGTAGCCCCGCTTTGTCTAACATCTTAGACCTCTACAAGCCAACCCATGACAGTCTTGATTCATATCTACTTCCAACATATGACCGACTGTGGAGAGTTTGAATAATATGATATAAACCATAACATAATTATTCTGGAAGTCAAAACATGCAAAAAAGAAATAATAGTAAACGATTGACAAGAGATAGCAACACTTTACTCATAAATAACAGCTTTTATTTATCATCAAATGTCAATTACATTTTACAAATTTCAAGATTATCTAACTACTAAAACTAATATCATCCTTCAGCCCTATGCTCCGAGCATGCTGGAGATGCTTAGCCCGAGTCAGTCCCTTCGTGAGGGGATCTGTTGGGTTCTCATCCGATGATACCCTCTTTGCCACGAGGATTCCTTCTTCTATTCGATGTCTGATGAAGTGATATTTTCTGTCAATGTGTCTGGATCTCCCATGATCTCTTGGTTCCTTGGCTAAGGCAACCGCACTATTGCTGTCACAGAAAATCTCCATTGGCTCCTTTATAGCTGGTACAACTCCAAGGTCTCCGATGAAGTTCTTTAGCCATATAGCCTCCTTTGCTGCCTCGCTTGCTGCTATATACTCTGATTCACAAGTGGAATCAGCCACTGTCTCCTGCTTAGAACTTTTCCAAGTAATTGCCCCTCCGTTTAGAGTAAAGACCCAGCCCGACTGAGAGCGGAAATTATCCCTGTCAGTCTGAAAGCTAGCATCACTGTACCCTACAACTCTCAAGTCCTCACTGCCACCGAGGGTAAGGACCCAGTCCTTAGTCCTCCGTAGGTACTTGAGGATATTCTTTACCACAGTCCAGTGTGCCTTGCCAGGGTTCCCCTGATACCTGCTAACCATGCTCAAAGCAAAGGCTACATCAGGTCGAGTACACGTCATAGCATACATGATCAATCCTACAGCTGAAGCATAAGGTATTCGACTCATTTCTGCTATCTCAGCCTCAGTACTAGGGCTTTGTGTCTTACTCAATTTGGCGTTACTCTGGATGGGTAACTCTCCTTTCTTGGAGTTATGCATGTTGAACCTTTTCAACACTTTGTCCACATAGGTGCTTTGACTAAGTCCAATTAGTCTTTTACTCCTGTTTCTCAAAATCCTTATCCCTAGGATATAGGCAGCTTCTCCAAGGTCCTTCATAGCGAAACACTTCCCAAGCCAGGACTTTACTTCCTGCAGGGTTGGGATGTCATTTCCTATGAGTAGTATGTCATCCACATACAGTACCAAAAAGCTGACTATACTCCCACTAGCCTTGATATAGACACAAGATTCATCTTCACTCCTTGAAAAGCCAAATTCTTTGACTTTCTCATCAAAGCAAAGATTCCATCTGCGAGGTGCCTGTTTTAATCCATAAATGGATTTCTCGAGCTTACACACTCTACTGGGGTACTCTGTACTGACAAAACCCTCTGGCTGAACCATGTAAACATCTTCAGCCAACTTTCCATTAAGGAAAGCGGTTTTGACATCCATTTGCCATATTTCATAATCATGAAATGCAGCAATGGCTAACAGAACCCTAATAGACTTAATCTTGGCCACTGGTGAAAAGGTCTCATTATAATCAACTCCCGGAGTTTGAGAATAACCCTTTGCAACCAGTCGTGCCTTATAAGTGTGTACATTACCATCCATGTCGGTCTTCTTCTTGAATATCCATTTGCACCCAACTATCTTACGATCAGGTACATTATCAACCAAGTTCCAAACTTGATTGTCATACATGGACTGTATCTCGCTATCCATAGCCTCTTTCCATTTAGCAGCCTCAGGGCCTGCCCTGGCTTCCGTGTAGCTGTTAGGCTCATCCAGATTTACCAGTGTGTTATCACTGATAAGTGTCTCACCTTCTGCAGTAATATGAAAACCATAATAATGCTCAGGTGCATTCCTAACTCTGGTGTAACGCCTCAGAGGTATAGATTCTTCAGTCGGCTCAACAGGAGTTTCCTCCTCAGGTTGAGGGCTAGGGTTTGAGGTTCCTTCACCACTTGACTCTTGAATTTCCTCAAGGTCAATTTGCCTCCCACTGTCTCCTTGGCTCATGAATTCTCTCTCTCGAAAGAATCCTCTTCTTGCTACAAAGACCACATTATCACTGGGTCTGTAGAAGATGTAACCAAAGGATTTATGTGGGTAGCCGATGAAAATACACCTTTCGCTTCGGGGTTCGAGCTTATCGTGAGTCTCGCGTCTCACGAAAGCCTCGCAACCCCAAATCTTGATGTGGTCTAGATTGGGAACTTTTCCAGTCCACAACTCGTGAGGTGTTTTGGCAACCTTCTTTGTAGGGACTAGATTAAGGATATGGGCGGCAGTCTCTAAGGCATACCCCCAAAATGAGATTGGTAGCGAAGCTCGACTCATCATGGAACGAACCATGTCCAACAAGGTCCGATTGCGCCTCTCAGCTACACCATTCAACTGTGGTGTCCTAGGAGGTGTCAATTGTGAGACAATCCCACATTCCTTAAGATGGTCAAGGAACTCAGTACTAAGATACTCACCACCACGATCGGATCGAAGCATCTTAATGTTCCTGCCCAACTGATTCTCCACTTCTTGCTTAAACTCTTTGAATTTCTCAAAGGTTTCTGACTTATGCTTGATTAGGTAGACATATCCATATCTACTAAAATCATCAGTAAAAGTCACATAGAGCCGATTAGCATCTCTTGTGGCGGTTCTGAAGGGTCCACACACATCCGTGTGTATGAGGTCCAACAAACCTTCACCCCTAGCACAAGTGCCAGTAAAAGGTGACTTTTTCATTTTACCAAGCAAACAAGATTCACAACTATCATCTGACTTTAGGTCAAATGACTCCAAGACTCCATCCTTTTGGAGTTGTCCTATGCGTTTCTTGCTTACATGTCCAAGACGACAATGCCATAAGGATGCTTTATCTAAGCTAGTGGAAGAGTTAATACATAATACATTATTTCCTAGATTATCTACAACAGATACAGTTTCATACACGCCATCACAAGGTAATGCTTTAAAATAAAGAACATTATTAAACAAAGCATCAATACTACCATTATTATTATCAAAATAAAAGGTAAAACCTTGTTTATACAATGCATGAAAGGAAATAACATTTCTTGCCATTTCTGGCGAATAATAACATTTATTCAAATCTAATGTAAACCCACTATTTAGCACTAAGGAATAAACTCCTATCTTGGTGATAGGTGAATCTTTCCTGTTTCCCATGATCAAGTTTATCTTTCCCTGCTCCACATTGTCTTTTCTTTTTAGTCCCTGCAAATCACAACATATGTGAATACCACAACCTGTATCAAGGACCCAAGACTTAGAATGAGGTGAGTTATTAAACAATATAGTGTATATACCTGCATGGTTGGGTTTTACTTTCCCATCCTTCAAATCTTGCTGGTACTTTGGGCAGTTTCGCTTCCAGTGCGACTTTTCATGGCAATAGAAGCATTCAGCCTCATTAGGGTTAGCAGAAGGAGTGACAAAACCTTTCTTGGTTTTGCTTGAAGAGGAGCCTTCAAGGGTCTTACCCTTGGTACCCTTAGAAGGGTTCTTTCTCTTCTTCCCATGCCCGATTGCCAAGACATTGGCCGCAGTTGGAGTAGGAGTAGGAGTAGTAACAACCGACTTACCCTTTAGACCACTTTCGGCGGTCTTCAAGAGTCCTTGAAGTTTGCTGAGGGTGACTTCTTCCTTGTTCATGTGATATGTCATGCGGAATTGATCATAACACGATGGCAAGGAGTGCAAAATGATGTCTATTGCTAACTCCTCAGGGAAGTTCACATTCAGCTTCAGAAAATGGTCCACATACCTTTGCATTTTCTGCATGTGGCCCGTGATGGGTTCACCATCCTTCATTCGGGTTGTTATCATGGAGGAGATTATTTCATATCGCTCTTGACGAGCACTTTGATGGTAGCGGTCCATCAAGTCCTGGTGCATCTCAAAAGGATAATAGTCCTCATAGGACTTTTGGAGCTCGGTTGTCATGGTGGCCATCATGATGCATGCCACTTTTGTAGCATCTCTTTCATGTACCTCATATTCAGCAAGCTCTTCAGGAGTAGCAGTTGGCTCGGGTACCTTCAGCTCCTTGTCGAGAACATATTCTTTGTTCTCATACCGAGTGACCATCCTGATGTTTCTGATCCAATCTGTAAAGTTGGACCCATCAAAGATGACTCTCCCACAAAGATTCATGAGAGAGAAGGAGCTAATAGGGTTTGAGCCAGAAGCATTGTTATTGGAAGACATCTGAAAAGAAGAGGGAATAGATTAGATTAGATATAGAGATAGTCCTTAACAAAACACCCAAATGTAATATTAAGGCTAGGACCCAACACAATATTTTATAACTTAGAAGAGGGATGCCGTAATCTAAACTATAAGATATTTGAAGGTAGGTGAATGACGATTCACCAATTTCCACCATGAAAAACGAAATATTTAATTAGGTTTTAATTGGTTTAGAAACTCCTAGATTCTTTGAGATTCATTGAACTTTCTTCAATGGCATGTTTCAATCTCGAGTGTGCCCTTCAAGTTTTGTGACTGGGATGCTGAGGATCACAAAACAAGGTGTGAAGTAACCATGCAAATTACTTGGTACCCTTATTGTATTACCCCTCAATCGATGTGCCGGTTAACCACACACGCTCCATCGATACTATGATAAACATTAAGTCACCCTTTACCTACCTTGTTAAGTTCAAGTTAGTGTGTCGGTTAACCACACACGCTCCACTAACGACTTAAACAAAGTGTAAAGTGTAATTTCATGGATTACCACCTTATTCACATTTTCCTAAAATAACTAAGATTGGGAATTCAATAAAGTTTAGTTACTTTAGTATTATCATTATACTTTTAATGAGAATTTATAAGTCTTTGTCCTACCCGTTCGGCTAACGACCCTCCACCGATCAAGGAAGCGGTGGGTGAGAGTGGACACCCATTAAGTTGCCATTTTATAGGCAACGACCTTATACCTCCCTTATAGACCGGCTTTGTGAATGAGGCGTACTAGCGGTAAGACGACTTGATCTTATACATATATAAATATTATTAAACTTATAATATTATAAAGTATAAGGGTTGAATTTTAACTTTTAAAATTTTAGGGGTTGGAACTAAAGTTTTTAATATGACTTTACATGTTCCAAAACTTGAGGGCAAGTTTTGTAAACTTTCAAAACTTTTCATTTCTCATAACTTATGAGTTAATGGTTATTAAAAATGAAGACTCTTCATTTTTTGTAACCTATGTGTTCTTTTAATGGTTATTTATAAATGTGACTTTTGGTTATCCATAACTTAAGAACTAGTTATGGACTCCATTAAAACACATAAAGATCAAGAATTAATCTAATCAATTATTAGCACATAATTTCTATGATCTTCTAAACTCATATGTTTATGAATGTTCATATCAAAAATTTCAAGAATCGTAAGTACATATACAAAACTTAAAATTTTGATACGAGCTGTTGAACAAAACTTCGATTTTCAAGTTTTTTTTTTTTTTGCATCAAGTATCAAATAAACAAACTAGGCTCTGATACCACTGATGGGTTTTCAGCATTCTAACACTCCTATGGTGTACATGCAACCCTAGAAACCTTGGATCTATGTTTGACTAAGATACATGCAAATAATTATTTTTCCAAGGTTCTTATCCTAACTAGCATGACATGGGGTACTTGAATCAAATAAAACTAGTAGAATTACTTACCTTGTAGTAGTAGTTGATTGCTTGGAGTTTGAGAGCCTAGCACCAATAATGTGGATGCCTCAAATGGAAGTCACAAATCACCACAAACTTGGAAACTTGAGAGAATAGTCACAAACTTCTTGAAATCGGCCCTCTTAGTTTACACACATCAACTAGTCCAATTTTAAGAACCAAAGCCTCCTTTATATAGTGTGGTGGATTAGGGTTACATCCATGTAAACCCTAATACCCATGTCTTTTCATTTCCATGAGATCCATGGGTTAAAGCTCCATGGAGTATCCATGGACTTTCCATGCAAGCCTAGCCCATTCCAAATAAGCATTAGCCCACACTATATAAATACAAGAGCCCATATTTAATTAGTCATACTTTTGATCTCTAAATTAATTCTAAATTAATTATAGATCAACACTAATTAAATAATATGATTTTATATTAATATATTAGAACTTATAATATATTAATAAATCAGAACTTATACTATTCTCAAAAGATTATCCGTAAATTGTTCGGGTGAAGTGCAACCCAAATGGACCATGCCGGGTCGGGTCAAGTACATACCAAATATAGTTATGGACTTAGACAATATATCCAATAATAAGCACTTTTTCAAACTCGGGACGTGGAACGCGGGGTGTACATTGCTGAGCTCTGAAGGTAGCTGCAGCTTATAAGCTACCGGACCAATTCGGGCAAGAATCTCGAACGGTTCGATGTATCGTGGGTTCAGTTTTCCCCGTTTCCCAAAGCAGGTCATTTTTTCTAAGGAGATACTTTCAATAGCACCCGGTCCCTGACTTGGAATTCCAGAGGCTTTCGTCGTTTGTCAGCATAGCTCTTCTGTCGGTCTCGCGATGCTTGAAGTCGAGCTTTGATTTTGATTATCTTTTCGGTCGTTTCTTGAATGATTTTTGGCCCTGTGAGAGTGTTGTCCGGTGATTGTCATTTTGCTAGTTGGGTGTCACCCACCTCAATCCAGCATAGAGGCGACGACCATATAAAGCCTCAAAAGGAGCAACCTTGATGCTCGTGTGACAGTTGTTGTTGTATGAGAATTCAAGCAAGGGCAAGTGGGTAACCCATGACTTGCCAAAATCAATCACACAGCCTCGGAGCATGTCTTCGAGTGTTTGGATGGTTCGTTCGCTTTGGCCATCGGTTTGAGGGTGGTAAGCAGTACTCATGTCTAGTTGTGTTCCCATTGCCTTCTGAAGTGATTGCCAAAACCGTGAGGTAAATCTACTATCTAGATCCGAGATAATAGACACTGGCACCCCATGAAGTCTTACGATCTCCTTGATGTTGATTTGCGTCAACCTTTCCATCTTGTAAGATTCTTTTATTGGCAGGAAATGAGCGGATTTTGTTAACCTATCGACGATTACCCAGATAGCATTCAATCCGTCTGTCGTCTTAGGTAATTTGGTCACGAAGTCCATAGTAATCCTTTCCCATTTCCACTCGGGTATTTCTGGCTGTTGTAATAGTCCTGAGGGATTTTGGTATTCCACTTTCACCTTGGCGCAAGTGAGACACTTGCCCACGTAAGTGACGATCTCTGTCTTCATATTTGGCCACCAATAATGCTGCTTTATGTCCAGGTACATCTTATCCGAACCCGGATGGATGGAATATCGCGTCTTGTGGGCTTCGTTCATGATCATTTCTCTGAATTCCCCAAGTTTAGGGACCCAGATTTTGTTCATGAAATAATAAGCTCCGCCTCTTTGGCTTCAAAATCTTTATCCATCCCACGCAGTGTTTCATTTGCGACGTTCTCCGGCTTCAAAGAATTTGTTTGGGATCCCTTGATCTGTGGGGTTAGGTGGGAGTGAATGGTTATTGATGAAGACGACTACAGAATTATCGAGGAATGGGCGGCACACTCGATTCAAGAGGTCCATAAATGCAGCGGGGGCATTTGTTAGACCGAAGGGCATCACGACAAACTCATAATAACCGTATCGAGTTCGAAAGGTAGTTTTTGGAATGTCCTCATCCCGAACTCGGAGTTGATGATAACCGGATCTCAAATCTATTTTTGAAAAATAACTAGCTCCTTGAAGCTGGTCAAATAGTTCGTCAATCCGAGGAAGTGGGTATCGGTTTTTGACAGTGAGCTTGTTTAATTTTCTATAGTCGATGCACATTCTGAAGGATCTGTCCTTTTTCTTGACAAACAGACCGGAGCTACCCAGGGTGAGAAGCTTGGTCGAATGAATCCTTTGCTCAACAGCTCGCTTAGTTGGCTGGATAACTCCTGCATTTCTACGGGGGCTAGCCTGTAGGGTGATTTGGAAATTGATGTGGCTCTTGGTATTAGGTCGATTCGGAATTCGACTTGGCTTTCTGGGGGTATTCCCGGGAGGTCTTCAGGAAATACATCCGGGAATTTGCATGCCACCGGGATGTTTTTAATGTTTACTTCTTCCTTGTCTTTATCCACAACGTGAGCTCGGAAGGCATAGTTCTTCTTGTGCAGGCACCTCTGTGCCTTGATGCACGAGATGAGACGAAGATTGGTGCTCGACTTATCGTCGTAGAAAATTAGGGTTTCGTGATTGGGGAGGTGAAGGCGAACGGCCTTCTCGTGGCACATAATATCAGCACGGTGGGGGTTTAACCAATCCATGCCGATTATCACATCAAAACTCCTAATATTTACGGGCATCAAATCTATTTGAAATGAATGGTTGTTTAGTGTTAATGTGCACCCTACGTAAACATCTTTGGTTGTTTCGGTTTTCCCATTAGCCATCTCCACGATGAAGGCTTCGTTTAGCTTATGGGGTTGTTGTTTTATTAAGTGGTTTAATTTGTTACTAAAGAAGCTTCACTCAACTCCACTATCGAATAAGATGCATGCGTAAGTGTTGTTATGTGGGAACGTACCAGTAACAACCGTCGGGTCTTGATTTGTCTCACCTTGACCCAAAGTCAAGATCCTTCCTGATACTCCTGCTCCCTGTTTGTTGGCTTTGGGACAATTGCGTCTGAAATGGCCGGTCCCTCCACATCTGTAACAAGTGTGACTAACCCCAGCATTATTGTTGTTGTGGTTGTTGTTGTTGTTGTGGTTGTTGTTGTTGTTGTAGTTTAGCTGTTGGTTCTGTTGTGGTTGAGATTTGCAGTATCGGGTGGTGTGTCCTTTCTTGTGGCATCTTTTGCAATACGGCTTCCGACAGGCTCCTTTATGATGGAAATTGCACTTGTTGCATCTTGGAAGACTTCCAGCATATGGTCTTGCTGGTGTTGATGTAGTAGGTGTCATGGCCGCATGGACAGCAACAACATGTTGTTTCTTCGAGGACCCTTGAGTTGGATGTCCCTTCCTCTTACTCCCAGACTCTCGCTTCCTGCTCTTAAGCTTGAGTTTTGGAGTGCCTTGATAAGCTGTCACTCGTTGGTTTCCGTGGTCGTTTCTTCGACTGGAGTTGTCGACATTATCTCCATCTCTGTTGGTATTGTTTGCGTTGAGTCGTGCCATAGCAGCGGTTACGGCAGCCGTTACAGCAGCTTGGAATGTAGCAGAGTCCATCTGCAGGATTGGTGTCTCACGGGTGTGCTTGTTATTTCTATGGGATGACATGTTCTGCTGCATGATGATAAGCAAGATCGTAAGTAACTATGGTCATTTCTGGTTGTACTCTATAAACTTCACGTTTTGTCGTATGATTCACAATGTTTCAATCTACATCCCTATGATGTATTTATGGTAGTAGGTAATCGTAGAGTTGGCACGAATATTAAGCCTATCCATAGAGTATATAGGTTGTTTTGGTTTCGAGATCCTTGAGTATCTAGCGGTTTCGGGGGGTTCGGTTGTGCATATAAGTGGACTCATGCGATAACACGAAATAAGAAGAACAAATAGTTGTTTCATTAGTGAGTACCATCTTAGTACACGAAATAGAGTCATAACGGATAGTAGTGGGGAAAAAGCTGATCCTAATTGTGGTGGAAAGTGTCTGGTGGTGGTGCTGATGAAGTGGATGCACCCTGGAGATGAGCTACTTGTCGCTCGGTGTCTCGTAGTCGTGCCTCCTAATCTGACTGTCTCGCTTGGAAGTCCCCGATCACTTCCTATGTTTGTCTCTCATCTCTCTCAATAGCAGCCCACATTTGGTCCGTTTGTTCTGAGGTGTCCTGAGCTTGGTTATCAATATCTCGGGTGCGTCGGACCATGTCTTAGAGGACCCGGTTAGCTGGTCCTCGATGACTAAGATCGAAAAGACCTCGGTTCATACCGTAGGGCATTCGTATCCCCTGTTGGTGACTCCATCTTTCAATATCGTGTGCCCATGAGGCGTAGGGCCATCAGGGCCCATACGATAAGTCGGTACTCTGGCCATGTATTAAGGATTGATAACCTCGGACTTTGCACCCGAGTCATCATCGTCATTGCCCTTGAGCTCTCCCTCTTCGAGGTCCACCACTGGCTCGGTGGGTCTATCTGCAAGTTCTACTTCATGTTCCTTCTCTGGGTCTTCCTATGAGTCTCCTTCTGGGTCTTCCTCTGGGTCAAGCCATCCTGTCTTTCCCTTACTAGGGAGATAGGGGTCTCCTGGCTAATGATACCCGGCCATAGTGTGTGCACGAAAGTGTATAAATACTAGAAACAAATAGCACACCAAATACTCCTATAGTATTTTAATTTTGTTTAGGTTTGGTTCTATAAGCTCTTTGGATAATTAGATAGTAAGTTTTTGATTCATTGTGCATCACGATTACTCCCGAACACATGTTGGCCGTATTTTGAATGAATGTAGGTGATCAGGCTACATTCACCCCCAATACAACTACATAAGTGCCCGCGTTTAATCGCGATGTTCAAATCCTCCAAAGACTTTTTCTGTTTTTGTTGTGTCATTACTCTAAAATGCACACATAGGTATGTATTTTAATTATTATGTTTAGAGTAGTTTAGTCCCATTGTATTTATAGTTGCATATCTTGTATGATTAGATATGCCAGTTCACTATAAACAATGCACTGATACGAATCTGTCACACCCCCAAACCAGACGGCGGAAACGTCCGGGGGCTTAGTGTGACTTTCAACATTTCAGTATCATCACAGAGTATATAATTGAAACATAACATCATCATCATCACACATGTAATATAAAAACATTCATTGTTTACATCGAGTATTGTATTCGAATATTACATGCCCAAATAGTCAAAGTATGATGAAACAAAATATAACAAAATATTCATTAGTTTGTTCCGCTCAACCTGCTTCAACGGTTTGCTCAGAATACAAGTTAATTTAAAAAGGTCAACATAAAAATGTTGGTGAGTTCATAAGCATGTTTGTGAAAATGATTTGTACAACTTTGAAACCACCAGAAAATCCTATATTTTCTGAAAACAGTTTAGTATGTTTGTGTCAGATCTTGTATTAATGCATGTGTGTTATTGTTTATTAGAATGTATAAAGATAATGCAGAAAAGGTAAAGAGAATATAAATAGAATGCCCCCAGACAACCCTATGTTGTCTGTAAAAGAGAATGCTGACATACCAACCCCCGAGGTTGAGTACCAGTACGAGTATGTTCCTGAGTAATCCAAAGAAGAAAAGAAAAGAATGGTCTCCCGTAAATTTATAACGTTAATTCCTCTAAGTGAGCCGTCATAACCATACTAATTAATGACAAATTCGTCTGTCTTGGCATTTGTGAATGCCGACGGAAAAATAGAATTAGGTTGTCGTCACCCTAGACTGATGTAGTCTAACTATAGCGAACAGCTCAGGTGTGGGGTGTCATCCCCGTATAGATCTATACACAAAACCCCGCTCTCCCTCCAAGAGATTCTGATTATAACTACAGACTACGATCGTACACTCAATAGGTGTCAACCGACAAGTCTCACTAGATCCTTAATCGAATTTTACGCGAAGAGAAACATATAAACTCATTCCGGTCCCAATGAACCATGTCTGCGGACCACTACTGAACACGTAAGTCATTTTTCAGGCCCAGAAGAAATGAGATTATATAACATAGGCCCAAAATATATGTAAAATGACAACTAAGGCCCATTTCACATGTAAGGTATTTATAGGCTCAAATAGCACGCAAATAGTATCCAAGGTCCGTCGCGCATGTTAATGGGTCAGTGAGGCCCAATAAACAAATAAATAGTATTCAGGACCTATCAAGCATATTAATGGGCCACTAAGGGCCAATATTATACGAATAACAAAATTAATCCGTTTGTTATTTGTTTTCTAGTATTAGCCAAATTATTTACCAAATTAGCATAAAAATCTCACTTTTTGTAAAAATGACATTCTTGGCCCAATAAGTCAAAAATTTACAATTAAGGCCCAATCTTAGTAAAAATAATACTTTTGTCCCCATTTTGTTCAAAACTTGTATTTATGGCTAGTTTTTGGTAAAAATAACATTTTTAACCCATTTTTGTCAAAAATATCATTTTTGGCTTGATTTTTGTGAAAATACACATTTTTCTGGTTTTTTTGACTTTTCTGACACGGTTGTTGGAAAATTTGTAGAAACATCATCGTGAGTCGAAATTTGGATCCGTAAACTCTGGAAGTTTGGAAATTTTGTCTACTTTGTTCAAATATTTTCTCATAATTTTTAATGGCCTCTATCCAGTGTGAAATTGCTCACCTTCACAGGCTGGTCCGAGATTATTTCAAATATGATAGGCCGTTTTGTAAAATTTGCCAAAAATTGTAGAAAAATCGTATGAAAACGTGAGGGTAGTCATTTTAAAGGTATAAACCTGAACGTTTTGCATGTAAAACAGTTTTGAAAAATATTACCATTAAGGTGGTCAAAACAGTTCGAGATTGGACCAAAACTTTTTTGTCAAAGGCTGATTTTTGAGTTTAAGTTATCCATCTTTGTACACAACACTTGTTTTTGCTATTTTAAGTGTATAAATCCCAGATCTACAAGTTTACATGTATTATATGTGATAACACATACTTTTCTCAAGGTTTTTATGTAGATCCAAGTGATAAACTTCATATTCTTAACATATATTTAGATTTATGAAGTAAACAACACATAATCACCAAATAATTCATGAAAACACACATAGTCATGCATATACACATAGATCTAACACATAGCAACTTGTATTCTCCCCCAAAAACAATGTAAAACCGAAATCAAGGGGGTATGAACTCACATTGCTTTGATGTTTTCAGTTTTTGGTGAAGAAATGAGGAGATCTCGGCCCTAGATGTGTTCTTGGGATGATTTTCGAGCTCTAATGTGTTCTAAGAGCATAGATCATAAAATAATGTGGGTTAAGAAGAGATTTAAGGTGTAAACTTGAAGTTAAACTATGGAGTCTAACCAAAAACTTACCAAAAGTGATGGGCTTTGATGAAGAGATCTTGGTGTGCCCTTGAAATTCTCGAAAATTAGAAGGATGGAAGGGGAGAGCTTCTTGTGCTAGAGAGGAAAAAGAGAGAGAGTTCTTGAGTTTGAAGATGAAAGGTAAGGGTGGTGATGAAGGCCCTTATGGGCGAGAGTTAAAATGAAGAGAGAAGAGAGAGGGAAAATGTTGAGGTGATGTTGCATGGATGTATGAGAAGTGTCTTGATATTTGGTGTATTATAGCATGGAAGTCCACCATGCAACAATGAGGTGGCAATTGCAAGTTTGAATCTTCCCTCTTTTTTTCATTAATTAGTTGGGCCGAGAATGGGCTTGGAGAAATAATTGAAATAGTTTGGGCCATTCCTTGACTTAGTTCGAAATCATGAGGCCCCAAGATGAATATTTTTCGGCCCATTGGGCCTTTATGGAAGTTCACAGCCCAATGAAACCCAAGGGAGTAGTTTACGGCCCATTAGGGCCAATGAAATCATTTATGGCCCAACATGGCCCATTAGAGATTATATGAACTATTCTAGGCCCACATGGCCAAAAATGTTTTAGTTTCATGAATGTGGTTTCAATTAGAGCCCAATTAGGGTTCCTTGGCCCAAAATAGTCAAGTTGAAGGTTTATTGATTCATTAAGCCCAATAAGAGAATCCTAGTTCATATTAAACTTGAACATGGATTTTTAGGGTTTTCAACCCTTAGTTGACTATATGAGATGCTTAGTATAAGGTTTTGAACTTTACTTGTGAACATTGATTAAGTTTGTTGTCATTGAATGAGCATAGTGTATAATATCAAATTAGGGTTACAAGTATCACAGTAGATGATGTTTACATGAGACTAGAATTTCCTATCTAAAATGCTAGTTGTGACAATTTTCACCATATCTCCATGAATTTACGATTTAAGTCGAAAAGAATAAGACAACATATAATTTTTTTTAGAATACATGATAAAGTACATGCAATCTGACTTCCATGAAAATTGGTGGTGTTACGTTGTCTAATACCTAATGTATGTAAGAAACTAGATGAAAATGGATATTAACGTGGGTAAGGGCGTACTTTCTTGGTGTATGTTATAATGTAATGATGTCTAATGTTGCCAAATCCATGAACGTGTTAACCAAACATGCATGAAAATACCCAATTGTTATGTTAGTTGAATTTTTCTGGAGCACAGTGCAAGAGTGGTATAGGAAACGCCTGAAAATGGGAGGTAAATATCAAATGTACATACATTAATGATTTGATTTAACTTACATGTATGAGTAAAATATTTTTTCATTACATGAAGCGAAAACTAAAGGGTGTCTCACCAAATGGGTAGATGATAAATTAAAAAGGAGAGTTACATGTACGTAAGCCTTCCTATGACGGGGCACTTGTTTGAAGTATGTGACCACTAATAAGAATTTTCATTGATACAAACCTGAAAAATGTTCTCGTAGAAAGTGGCAGTGCTCCGACATACCTTGCGGTCATTTGGTAACGACTTTGTTAAGCTTACATTATAGTAAATGGAATACTTTTGCATGGTCGTGCTTCACTATTGATGTATATCGGAAGGCATACGGAGAGATAATACATTATGTTCAACATTCCTCAAAATGGGAGGTATCCGAGGAAGTGGCACTCCTTATACCATTGATGGACAAATGTCAAGTCGGCCGGCCACGTAACAACACTCGTATACCATCACAATAAGAGGAACTAAAAGCTAAAACATGTAGTTGATGGAACCAACAACGGCATACTAGTCTAACTTGTTAGTCTCTGGTACTAGTAAATATGTCAAATTATGTTTATTCAAGTAAGGTCGATGATAGCCAAACATCAAGTTATTGTCCTATATTTAATTTAGTATGATGTTTGCAGTAATAAAAGTTGTTCGACTTCAATATAAGTAAAATGATGTTTACCATAAATACACTAAAAATGCTAACATGTTACATAACTCGATGATAGATCTTAACATTACATAATTTTAAACTTAAGGGGAACGATGCAAGTTTATGGCACATTGAAACTGTTGAAATACTTGCCTAACTTACACCATATTAACGACACAGTGACGATTAAATAGTTGGATGCAGTGCTATAAATCATATTATGGTGTTTCATAGGTACGCAAGATGTCTCCCAAATGCTTAAACTTGGAAATGAAGTCCAATGCAATGCTATAAATCATATTATGATGTTTGGCCTACAAGCTTTCCATTTTAGTTTGTAAAGACATTAGTGTCGGAAGTGACATATCGGATTGTTGTGATTCTATAACATTACAACTAATGAAAGTAACTCATCTAAATATGGTAGTATTTGTGATTGTTCGACTCATTGTTCTCAACACTACTACTTTGTCTGATCACCAAGGGTAGTATTTGTTATTCGCGTGAATGCTAAGTGGTATCCTTTTCCTTAATCAATATTTGCTAGCTTGGTTTAGCACAAAATTCAATACTACAAAAATTAGCTAGAATAGATCACTTGTGATGCCATTTTTTAACAAACTCGTATTTGCATTATCTTCTTTTTGTTGAGGTTTGGTTCAAAATGAGAGTACGATGATTAACTTTGCTCTTAAATAGAGATTTGAGCAACTCTATAAAAGGTATATTTAAAAGAATTTTATAAAAACTCCAAAAACTTGTTGCCCGGTTTGGGTAGCTTTTTAAAAAAACTAACATGACAACAAAAAATCTCAGGAAAATAAACTAGTTTAGCTGTAATATGCAAAACACAGCTGAAACTGATATCATATTTAGATTTTATCAAAAACTTGTTGCCCGGTTCCGGGTAAAAACCGGTTTTGGACCGGCTTATTTTATCAAAAAAATGTATTGTGTAAGATTTTTTAAACAAGCATATCTCATTCGTTTTAAGTCGGATTGACATGCAGTTTTTTTCAACGTATAATTTAAAGTTTGTAAATGATTTTAGACTATAATTTTGTTGTTTTTAGTGTTATATTTAATGAGTTACAATCCTTCAAATATGAGATATCAAAGCTGAAATATTTCAACTTTTCAGCAAGAAATTTAAACTTTTGTATTCTACAAAATTCTTTAAACAAGCATATCTCATTCGTTTTAAATCGGATTAACATCGATTTTTTCTACCGTGTAATTTAGAGTAGATGATTTTAAACTATAATTTTGTTGTTTTTGGTATTATATTCGATGAGTTACAATGCTTCAAAGATGAGATATTAAAGCTGAAATGTTTCAGTTTTTCAGTAAGAAATTTAAACTTTTGTATTCTTTGAAATTCTTTAAACAAACATATCTCATTTTTTTTAAGTCCAATTGACATGCGTTTTTTTCCAACGTGTAATTTAGAGTTTGTAGATGATTTTAAATTATAATTGTGTTGTTTTTGTTATTATATTCAATGAGTTACAATCCTTTAAACAAATGATATAAAGTATAAATAATCAAATTTTAACCGGTCCAAATGGCACAATAAACGAAAACGTATTCATTTTTACGAGTTGTACCGTATCAAACCTAAAAAAGTATTCATTTTAATGAGTTGTAACGTATCAAACCCAACAATATATTCGTTTTAACGAGTTGTATCAAACCTAAAAACACGGTTTACCAAGTTGTACCGTATACATATAAAGTTGTACCGGTCCAAAGGGGTCCAAGAACCGAAAAACCCAGACATGGACCTGGACCCGGTAAGTCTCATCCGGTCCAGTCCAAGAGTCGGTCCGGTCCGGTCCAAATGCTCACCCCTAGCTTCATATAATAATAAGACACGGATTATAAAATATAACTTAGTATACACATCTACAAAAACACTTATGAGTAAATTACAGAATAGTCCATGTTGGCAGTACATTTAACATTGTGATAGTTTCAGAAACTTAGCACGGTCAATCCCTAGAGTTTTAAAATCCATCACATCTGGTCCTTTTGGTTGTCCCCCTCCGTTAACCACAGACAAAATGATGATTTTGCCCATGAACCAAATGAGTAAACAGTGTGTATCTCGAGATGTTATGTACAGTCCCTCGTGTTCTTAGATGATAAGATATAGACAGACCGTATAAATCTAAAACAATAAAATCTAAATTTATGATAAATCATACACATGACATGACATGACAAACATCAACTTTCACTTCGCCCCAGAAACAAATCGCCCATCAATTAACAATACAACACGCAAAGCAGGACCTCAGAATCTACCCCCACTGCAAAACATGTGTTTTCGATTATACCATCATACAAAGTTTTTTTTTTTTTTTTTTCAATTATAGCAATAGCATTGTAGTTTTAATCTTTTATAGTGATAGGATGATGATGATGATGATGATGATGGTTTTCTAACCTCAAATTATTCTCCATTCCAGTCTGTTAATTCACTGCGTGGTGCATATAGTTTGGCCATTTGTACGTCCGCATCGATGTCGTTAACTACACCTCGACAACTTGGAAACCCACAATAACAGGCAAGTTGTTCATCAATTGAAAAGAATCTGCAATATTAAATTTATAAAAAAAGAAAAGCATCATTACTAGATAGAAACAGATAAAGTGTTGATGATTATATTATATATTATATATGAAAGAGAAGAGAAGAAAACCTGTAATCATATGTCAGTTCTTCCCACTGGGCAATATCCCTTTTGGCAAAAATGATTATGTGTTCATCTCCGTTCACACTGATAACTCTTGAATAACAATTTGGCTGAAAAAATTCAACAAAAGATACAAATTGAAATTGCTATTTCTTGCATTTACACTAAAAGAAATGACATACTTCACAAGAATGATTAATCAAATGTGCTATGCTTCCTGCTCGTGTGGCATCAATTACACGCTCATCGTCAATCCGGAACATGTATGTCCCTGCACCCTGCATTCATTGCAAACAATTTTATTAACAACCCAATCAATTACTTGTTTTTCCTTATCTGTTTTTTTGCATGTAACAATAAATCTACTTACCACTAATGAGTTGTATATCAAGTGTTCTCTTCTGTCAGCTATAGGAGGTCTAACAATTTCTCCAGTATATTCAATTACCTGCAATAGATTCATTAAGATCTTCTAAGTTGTAACAAATACACAAATGAATGGAAGGATTTGAAATGAAAGGTGTGAGGATTTATTACCATATCTCCTGCTTTGTGTGGTTGTTTCGTAAAGATGCCAAATCCATGTATTCCAGATTTACCTGTGCCACAGCCCACAGATAGATACATTAACTCTTTTACCATATACAACATATATAGCAATGTAGTTTCATTTATTTATCCTACTTTCATATCATTCTACTTTTATCAATTTATTTATTTTTTGTTATTACAAACCTACCCAATATATAGATGACAATGCTATATTGGGTAGAAATGAAGAGTTAGTTTACCAAATGCAAGTCTCTTTCTGAATGTTGTCCTCATGTATATATACTTCTCAGACATAGAAAATATGCTTGTATGAGAAACAGAATCAGAATGAGAAGATGACACATTGGTTAAGGAGTCATGATGGCAGAAGCCTCCCACCAAATATGGTCTGTTCTCCATATATGCTCGCTTCAAAGATGCAGCACCAACAACTTCAGGTTCTTTTCTTCCTCTTCTCCCAAAATAATCATAAGGCTCTATCAACATTTCCAAAAAAACCAATCAAAAGAGAGGCTTAACTTAACGTTGACTTCTTTTCATTTTTAATTGAAGTATTATCTTATCAAAAAAGTTACCACATCGAGCACAGCCAGAAGAATTCAGTGGAGGAGCATAATCTGAACCTTGACTTGATATTTGACCCATTCGTTCATCAGAAACAACACGTTCAACAGAAGGATTAGGGCTATGCCTTTTACAAAAGGACAATAGACGAATGCATTGATTCTCTTCATCCTCATCTATATGAACCATTTGCAGTCTATCCGCATCTGCAAGCTATATACCACATATAATGGAAAACACACAATATAAATCCCCTTATTTCCCATTTACTTACCAAGTGAAATGAAGTAAAAACAATTTTACCTCAGCACAAAATCCAGCAGCACGAGCACAAAGCGGATGATATGCAACATAACATGCATTGTTTGAACACTGCAGCAGAGAGAGATTCCAGAAATATGAAGAAAAAAAAAACTGAATCATAATTCATAAATAGAAAAAATGTACAGTTAAATGCAATGCAATCTAAGCAATATAACAAGGGGTTACCTGGATACAAGCTCCATATGGAACACCACAGATGCTGCATAAAAGCTTCCAACGATCCTAAATACATAGGAAAATAAATAATCATTTAAGGGCCTTTACCTTTCTTGTGTTTAGTGGATGTAATCATGTAAATAATGTCTTGAAAAAGGAATTACCTTACTAATTCTATTCAGCCCATCAATTGGCTCCATTTTCTTGATATCAGACAAACAAGTTTCTGAAAGAGATAAGATGTTAAATGAGCTAAAATTAATATGCAGAAAACAAGACGTATAAAAAACAAACAGCAAGTAAACCTGGTATCCACATGGCACATGCTAGATGAGCCCACCTTCCATCTGTTGTAGGCTTCATAGCACCTCCTAAAAAAACAATAAGTTGACATATGATATCATATATTATTAGTATTATTATCATTATTATAAAGTATAAACTAATAAACAAGTACCTATAACTGGACAAAGGCAACAGGGTGGAGAACATTCAGGTGCCCCTGGGCGACATAAGTTGCATAACCAAAGGACTCCATCAACAAGTTCCAGTTCCCCATAACACCTTGCATGAACCTTTCATGGAAATAGATATGTATCATTCATATTCATATTTCTGAATAAACAATAAGATTTTGAGTTGTAATACTAATATGCTCACCATCATTCTGCACTTATCACACTGCAGAAACAAATTGTTGGCATATTCCTGAATAAAAAAACAATCATCTGTGTTAGGGTTTAGGGTTTATTTGGTAAATTCAGCAAATTGAAAAGAAAAAAGGAAAAACATTCACCTCATCCATGTGACAGACGTTGCACTTATCAAGATCCTTCCATTTAACATGAACAGGTCTATAACCAATTGGCATGCTGAGTGAGCTCCCTGATATCATCTTTGAATTTGATGTCCCCTACAAATAACACTGATTAAAAAAAACAAAACAAAATAATAGATATTTTGGTTTCCTAATACAGATAAATTCTAGGTGAAGTACTTACCTGTATAAGTTTCAACACGTGAGGATCAGAAAAACCAAACATATCAGCACCCGACTTGAAGAAGCTCATAGATGCACCTTCATCATAACTACTTGAATGTATTTTTCTTATTTTTTCATAAATTTTATTCCAGCATGATGAAGGATCTGGACCATCAAACTGCATGACAAAACAGATATACAAAGATTATAATGTTGTAAATTGTAATAAGAAAGAAAATGGTGTAATAGAAAGAAATGCAAGTATGTTATTGCATTTAGAATTAGCCCTACCTGATCTCCATCATCTGTTGTAACTCTAAACACAGGTTGGGTTTTTGTGCAAGTATCTCTCAGCACTTCCATCTTATATACAGAAAATACACTTGGATCTGAAATCAAGAAAAACAAGAGATGTTAAATGAAAGAATCATGTTAACAAAGTAAATATTATTAGTCTATTTAATAAAAGATAACCTGATAATGAAGGAAACTTCCTTGTAGCTGTATAACCTAAAGGCCAAATAGATTTCTCATCATCAAAACAATCCACATCTTTAACCATCTTACCTGTCAGTGGTTTGTAAATAAATGAGTACAGATATAACTTATAAGGAGTAAGGACATTTCATTATAAACATGATTATTTACCAAGCTTTAATACTTCAAGATCCCCTACTATAAAAGGGCAACTTTTAGAACCCTTGATTTTTTTCTGTACTATTTCAGTACTACTCAAACACCTCTTCTTTGAGCCACCACTACCTTCATCCTCTTCACTTTCAGCTCCAATATCATTGCCAACACCATTTCTTAGCTGTAACATACCCTTTGGAAGTCTTTGTCTGCTAAGATACCTGAAAATTCAAAACACAACAAATATCAAATATGTTTTCTTGAATTTCAGTCCAAAATTAAAGAAAACAACTTACGTTTTTGCTTCTTCCAAGCTCCGAATGAAATCCAATTTCTTGCACTTCAGGTGGTAAGAAGATAAAAGCCCTTTAAGAAATGAGATCACTTGCTTTGTTTTAACCCTGGATATCAGAAAATATATAAGGATGTGTTACACTTAGAACAAGAAATTACAAATATAGTTGAATATTTTATATGTATAGAAGATGGAAACCTAGCAAAATCATGGGTGCCAAAAAATTGCACAAGTGCTGATTTTTCTCCTGAAATCTTTTTTAAACCTCGACGAATGCTAACACAGGACTCATCTAACACAATTGCTGGCCACACAGCATGACCTGTATTGTATCAACATTCAACAACAAACACCAGAAGCATAATTAAATAAAACATAGAGCTAAATGCAAGAAATAGCAATGTACTTTCATTATTTTGCTTATTATTTATAGCATCCCACTTTCATTTCTTCATATTACAGCATTAGACTTTGATAAATCTACTCAATTGTAGCAATGTCATCCACAAACAAAGCATTTTTCACTGCTATAAAAGAAAAATATAATGCTATAATTGGATAGATTTTTATTTTTCAAAGTACAATCCCTTGATAAGATGATAGTTAAAAGTGCAATGCTATAATAGAAAAAGGTGAAAGTAGGAGGGTAAATACACTAGTACATGAAAGTACACTGATATGCTTTGCATTTAGCCCTATAACATATGTCAAGTATTTATACCATGTTAACTTTTCTCTCATATTATATATCATATTTACAACTGAATGTGCATACCAGTAATTTTGGCCCATATGATATCCCCAGGCTCAATATCATGACAGTCATCCAGATTAGCAGCAAGTACAATCATCTCATTGACATCAAGATCATCTGTTTCTGAACAATGAAGATCGCAAGTCAACTCTAGACTTTTTATCTCATCCGGAGACACATTGAACTTAATTCTTTCTTTAGATAAGATAACCCACTCATCATCACCATCTTCATATTCAACCTATTTTATCAAGAAAACCATATATAACTTTGTAAAGAACTGCTTTTGTGTATGCAATTGCAATTTGCAAAACAGGGATTAAAGAAACATTACATGATGACGATGGCTTTCTGAGTCATACTTTGCAATTCGGCCAAAATACCAATCAGCATCTAATGGCCAGTAAACCTTCAGTAATTCAATACCCAAAGGTGTAAGATGAGGGAACATTAAATTTATTATATGAAACAGGTATAAGAATCAAGGCTTGCCTTGCATTCTAATCCAAGAAATTTCTGGGGATCCACACCTTCAAATGTCAGCCTGTTTCCAAGATCAGAAGCTGGTATATAGCTTACCATTTTTGTAGTAATTTGAACAAAATAAATGGAATTTCTTTGAATACAACATACCTCACCCATCTCTTGGTGCGACTTGCATTGGTGGTGGATTTATTTGTATCTTCAGTCTCAGTTGCTTCAGTTCCATCACCACTGTTTTTGTGGGAGACGTTTTTGTCGTCATTGTTTCTGTTATCATTGTTTTTGCTTCTTCTGCGGCCACTGCTAGCGCTAGCATCATCAGTTCTGTTAGGTTTTCGAGATGATTCTCTCAATCTTGGAGCATCAAGACAAACTGAATTGAGCCCTAGATTGATAAGCTCTTGACTCGTCTTCCTCTTCTTGTTACTAGAATTTTCCAAGACCCCAATAGACCTCACCTCCCGATCTTCGCCATCAAATTCAACATCCTCAACTTTCGGTACAACAGCAGAAACTATATTTGGATTCGAACGAAAACTATCATAAACAGAAGTGCCATGGAAACTATCACTCCTTTTGCGACGGCGACTGCGAGAGTAGAAATAAATGACAGGTGGTTTCGGTGGCGATGACTTTGGATCCACGGAGATGGCATCTTTATGAACCCCTAAAATGGAGTATTTCCTAGCTTTCACCTTCTTAGACATGACATTCGCGTAACTGCAAGGGGATGTAGCTGAGTACACGAGGTCAAGGGCAACGTACCTCGCCTCGCGATGGTGATGACGATGATCTTCTTCCGATTGAACCAGTACTTTCTGCTCCTCCGGCGGCGCTTCTTCTTCGGCGTCTTCTCTCTGCTTGTTATCGGCGTTTGGTGATAACAATTGAGAAGAAAATGCCATTCGATTTGGGAAATTTGGGGATTTTCAAAGATTAGTGTGACATTGTAACTAGGGTTTCAAAATTGAAGTAGCAGTGAGCTTTTTGGAGGGAGGAGAGAGCTCTATTTTCCCCGGAAGAACCAGTTTCCCGCCCCACGAACAAAAGAGACGACGAGCAAGGAGAAAAAAGAAAGAAGAAAGGAGTTGCTTATTTTATGAGACATATATATATATATATATTTTCACTTACACCCACTTGCATGTACTTTGCATCTAGGGGAAACCCTCTACTTTCATACTTGTTAAACTTATAGAAAACACTCAAAACTTGGATTTTTAACAAATACCCTATTGGATGTATAAAATTGCATAGGGTCTTTCCATTGAAAAATGTCAAAGTATATAAAGTTGCTTTAGCAAAATCTTGTGAAATACCTAGTTTAAAGGTGTTATAATAATTTAACAGACATAATAAAGCATAAGGGATTATATGAAAAAAGTATGAAATCATTAGTACATGCATGTTGTGAGACTTCTTGGTGTGGAATGTTAGGTCTCCGATTGTAAAATATATCCTGTAGTCATAAAATAATTCAAGAAAATTCATCAAAGTTTAAAGAAATATATCAATGAAAGGCCACAACTTTCAATACCCCATATTTGGTTATCTAAAGGGAGGGGAAAGGCATCGTAAAGGAAATGCGTGTCTTGATACTTTGTCATGTATTTTTTTCAAGACCCCATATTTGGTTATCAAAAGGATTTATTTTTGTGAAACCATTTATTTTCTTGTGGGTGACTTGGAAGAGATATATATATATATATATATATATATATATATATATATATATATATATATATATATATATATATATACTTGGGTTGAGTGGCGTAAAGTGTTGGTAGGTAGAAAATATGGAAGTTTTGGGGTTGGCTGTCTATTTGCGTAAAATAAAGCTCTTTGTTTAAGTAGGTTTGGCACTTTTTGAATAACTCTAACGCTTTTTGGTTTACATTGGTTAAGGTTATACATAGACCAATATCAGGTGATGGTATTGGTCTATTTGTGTCGATATACAAAGTTACTACTATGTGGATAAACATTCTTAAAACGCTAATTAATTTATCTGATAAACGCATGAATCCTTTTTCTTATTGCAAGAGAAGGATTGGTGATAGGTCTTTATCGAGCTTTCATAGTGTGATGTTTAGTTGGGAGATCCAATGTTTTAAAAACCGGTTTGAACCGGCCGGTCGAACCGGTTGGACCGGGAACCGGAGAAGTGAGCGGTTTAACCAACACCGGTTTTATGTCTATTTCTGAACCGGAATGAACCGGCCGGTTTTACAAAAAACCGGTTGAACCGGTTAAATTGAATAAAAACACAAGAATTGATGTAAAACTTATGGTTTTGTGTTTTTTAATGTATTTGGATTGATTTACAAGTTGTTTTATGTGTATTTTTAATGTTTAAACTTATGGACGTCAAATTCTTGATTTATGTCTGTATGTAGTATGTATGTGTGTAGGAAAATAGGAAAAAATATGAAAATTAAAGTAACCGGTTCACCCGGCGGTTGAACCGGTTAAACTGGTCGAACCGGAAACCGGTCACGATACCGGTTCAACTAAAAAACCGGTTTTTAAAACATTGGGGAGATCAACCACTCAAAGTCCAGTTCCTACAATCTTTGATATGTAGTTGATCAGTTGAAGAAGGATGTTTCGGTTAAGGCTAAAATGGAGCAATCAAATTGGACTTTGTCAATGTGTCAGTTCTCAAGGGGAGGGGTTGAGGTCGAGCAATGGGATGTCCTTCGCTCTTGTTGGTGATATTTTTTATGTCGAATCATAATGATCGATGGTACTGCGAATTAGATAGTTCTGTGTTTTTTTTTTCAATTCTACAACTAGATAATGGATTGATAAGTACACCCTATTACTAATTACACTCCTACTAGGTGGAGTAGTCTTAGCTTTATTGAGGTGAGTATTCTTTCTTAGAGGCTTTCTTTAAATAAGTTTCCTACGATAGATAACTTGGTTGATAAAGGTGTTGATGTTCCTAATGTGCGTTGCTCGTTATGTGATGGAGATATAGAGTCCATAAACCATGTGTTTGTTTACTTATGATGTTGTTGTTTGTATCTGAATGCAATTTTGTCATTGGCGGATTTGAATATCCCTTTCTTGGATCAATACAAGGTTTTGGCTTATGTGGATGTAGACAACACGCATGAAGTATACGATTAAGAAAGTCTTGTAGGTGTCTTGTTTCATGATTTGGTGGTGCTTGTGGTGCTTTTGCAATGTAATTTTGTTGGTAAGAAAAGAAACAAAAATGGTTGATTTGTTTCATATTATAGTGAACCAATCGTTCTTTTGGATTAGTAATAGAAGTAGAAAAGAAAAACCTAATTGGATTGGGTAGCTTTAAAACCCCAATCTTGTTGTTTGATATAATTGTTATTTCTCTAACCACTTGCTAGTTTATCTTGTATCAACTATTCTAAAAAAAGGTATGATCCTAATGAAAATGAAAATATGAGGAGCCATGACTTGTGATGGTTATCAGTTAGGCGAGTGAATAGGGGTTGGTACGGTGAATGTGGTAGTGGATGCTCGATTGGTAGGTTAGTGGTGTTGGTTATTTATGAGCAAATCGGTTTGTGAAATTGTTATAAGTTATGACTTCCACCATATAGGTTTTTATGATTTAGTTTCAATATTTGAAATGATTTTTAATCAGGTTGTTTTTGTAAATAAAAAGGAGGTACAAGTTGGGGCTAGCCCACTTAGCTAACAAGATGTCTAACAATGAGTTACTAACAATGGGGTCCTAGGTTCTATCCCGGGCATATACTAACCCGCCATTCTAAAAAGAAAAAAAGGAGGTGTCGTTTTAACTTTTCTCATTATTTTGCATCAATACAAGGATTTGAAAGTTATGATGTTCTCCTTGCGTTCATTTTAGTTTGTTGGTTTATTTGAAAATTTTATTTATTTATGTATATTATCCCTATAAAATTGTAACATTCACGAAATATATGTTAGATATAGAGCTGATAATGAGTCGATTTGTGTTGAGTTCTCATTCAACTTATTTATTAAATGGGTTGAGAATCTAAAGTCAGTCCAAGATATTTAATTTAATGGGTTGAGAATTCCAATCAAACCTAACATGTCAAATAAATTGGTTGTCATCGAATTGATGTTTTTTTTTCAAACATAACTTGTTAAACAAATAGGTTGAATCTTGTTGACCCATTTAGAATTTAAGATTTAAATAAGATAAACAATAAAATTAACTTACTTAAATATACAAAATCCAAAAAAAAATCAAAATTCGAATAAAATACAATCATAAATACTAATAAATTGTTCAAATAACATTACAAATATTTAACTTCTATGTAACTTCTACTAATAAATTGTTCAGCGCGACATTTATCTATCATTGATTATCTCTGTTATAGCTCTATTTAACTTCTATATAACTTGATTTTCATTTTCAACACAACCTTCATCTATCACTGATCATGTCTAGTATAGCTCGACATAACTCTTCAAGTTAGAATCCCTTTGTCCTATAGAAATTAATAGATTAGTGTAACTTATTAGTTATAACTAGAGCAACAAAAATCAACAAAACCTGTCAGCTCAACCCAAAATTAGTAGGTTGGGTTAAAAACTTTCAATTCATTTAAGTTAAATGATCAATCTCTCTAACCTATTTAATTAAATAGATTGACTTGGATAAAAATTATCAATTCGTTTTCAACCCACCAACTTATTTAACTATAATATATATTTAATTTAATATTATTTAAATATTATAATGTATTAATCTAAATATTAATTTATAAATTATAATGTTGTATTATTACTTACGTTTTAAATAATTGCAATCCTTATTTCTATCTCTCCAAAATCCCTACGAAATTAAATATTTTTAATTTTATTCAAGTATTTATTTGTATTTGTGAATTGTGATCATGTTTGTTGTCGCACTTTGAAATTTTATTTAAGTTTGAAACTAATTTAAATGGTGTAATCTTTAGTTAATTTATTTACTTTGTTTAATTTTAAATTGGTTAACCCAACTTTAACCCATTTATTTAATAGATTGGGTTGAGAAACCTGGTGACAACTCATTTATCTAAAATGTTGGGTTGAATTGAAATATCAACTCATTTACACAAACACGTTAGGTTGAGTTGAAATATGTGACTCAATTAATAAATGATTTGAACCCGAACTTAACCCAGATCGACCCATTTACCTACTATAGTTATAACAAATAAAAATTTATACAATAATACAAATAAATAAAATAAGAATTTACAATGAGGAAAGTTAAATCATGTAAATAGTCGAATGGGATTATGGTTCATGAGTGAGAAGTGGTGTATCAACGAAATATATTTATAAAATAGAATTAAGGTTATGTTTTTTAGATCTTATTAAAATTATACTATATATTAATTACAAATGACCTTAGAGTAGATTTTATATATTTTAGATTTTTGCTACAAATCTTTTCAATATTGGCATATTTACTTCCTATAGTTTTATAATTTACAAAAAAGGTCCATATGAGGTTTTTTTTACATAAACAATCCTTATGTTTAAGATTTTTGTATGTTGGTAGGTTTGACCCATGTATAGAAAATATATTACAAAATTTGTCCATGTAATTTATAGAAAAGCTCATTGTACATATTTTTAGATAAAATGTCCATGTGTTTTAAAAAATTAAAAAAATAATTCGTACCTAACAAAAAATTTGCAGATTACTCTCCCCGCAATATATGTCATGTTTCGTCTCCACTCTTTTGTTTTCACACTTTGGCCACATAAGTTTTGTATATTTGCAGTTTTGCTTCCTATACTTTCGTAGTTACGCAATTTCGGTCCCGCTTTATATATATATATATATATATATATATATATATATATATATATATATATATATATATATATATATATATATATATATATATATGGATTGGCACGTTGAATTTTATTTTTTTCATTTAATAAAATTGGTCGAAAATCACAATATTTTTCGCTAATTTTCTATTGTGTTGGGTTCAACGTTTGAATCACTTTTTCTCAGCTTTAGTTAGATGATATGGACTTTAAAGATAATTAATTTCTTATAATTTAATTTTTAATTTGGTTATTTATTGAACATTTTGATAATAGTATATTAATTCATGTAATTATTTTGGGAGTAGATTAAGCAGTTATCATAAATTCATGTATATATGATTAATTGGTTAAGGTATTAATTAATTATTTGATGTTATTGTTGGGTTTTATTCAAAAACAGATTGATTATATAGTCAAAACTACGAAACATAAGCATTTTAAGATTTAAATACACTTAAAACCATTTTAACCCACCAATAATAATTTTGCAATCACGAGAAGATTAAATCAACCACATAAATGAAAAGACTACAACCTTTGAAGTCTTTGATTGTCATGGGAGATTGGAAGTTAATGAAGATGACAAGAATCTCCAAAGGAGAAACTCTCTAGAGGTATCCACCAAGGAAACATCAACTACTAAAAGATACTAGTCTTTACTTGTATATAAGTTGTTCTTAAGCCTTAATACATATATTGAATAAGTCATAAGGAGAAGCAACTTACAAGACTCTAATCTTCAACACAAATTGCAAGACTTTGAGAGGGAGAGGCTCCTAGAGCTCTCGGCTTTTGGGAAGAAAATGATAGAAAGAAGTGATAAAAAAAACTAGCCAATTTTTTGTATAAGGTGTTTTTTATATATATTACCATCCAAATACATGAGCACCATGCCTTCCAATTAGTCAAATTAATGTCATGTAAGAGGTATGGGTTGGAATATGAAAGACAACAAGCATACTTTAACCTCCCCTGGAGATTCACTGTAATACACAATGTGTGTAGGGCCATGGTGTGTTTTTTCACTCCAACATGTAACTAGTTAGTTATATGCTAACTAAATGATTATTCAAAGTGTCCATTTAACTTGTACATAACATATATATATATATATATATATATATATATATATATATATATATATATATATATATATATATATATATATATATATATTCATACCATATGAATATAACTAGTTTTTTTCTTTTTTATTATTTCGTAGAAACAGTAATTCCCAATATGTTGGTAAATTTTTATTTTCACAAAATAATAATTTTCCAGTTAAATACAAGTGTTGATAATATTTATTAATAATCAAATTACTATAATAAATAATCAATTAGTAGTAACTCGATATAAGGTGTGGCCCTATAAGATCATATGTCATTAGCAAATATCATTCTATAATGACTCTTGGGTATAAATATCTTTCGGTTATTAAAATCAATTTCAGTATGAAAGAAAAGGAAAACGATCAAATATGAGATGATCCGAGAGGAGGGACTAAGGGAGATAATTCGGTAAACTTTATGTATCCTTATTTAGGTAAACTTATCGATAGATAATTGTTGCCACCTATAAATACGAGTGGTCTAGTGCATCATAAGGATTTTATCCTAAAGACAACTTATCAAGAGAAAGGAAGAAGAGGGAGAAGTCATTTTATATAGAAAGAATGAAGCATTTATTGTTACTTTGCTTTTCGTAACTTGTGTAGTTTTTTGCTAATCAATAAGAATGTATTCCTTCTATTTGATTCATTTATGATTGTAATCATTAGATCCACGTAACGTTTCAAAGTGGAGAATGAGTATATACAAAAAATAATATCTAAATGTGATTTAAATTGAACATTGTTAATTTTTTGCTTGAAACTAAATCTACGAGCAAACCAAAAAAAATTAGGAGACAAGCGGATGGGACCAACCATTAATGATCATGATAATCAACCCATAAATGGATATCAGTCACTACAGAAGCAAACTTGACATGAAGGATCAATAATAATATATGATATCTACTCTTTTTGCACTTATAACAACCTTTTCGTTAGAGTTAATGATATTTCCTTCCCCATTAATGAAACTTTATAGTCAAAATCATATAACTGACTGGTCCAAAGCAAGTTGTGTTTTTTCCCTTTTACATGTGATACTTTGTTAAAAGATACATCACCAAACTTTAACATACCATGACATTTGCTTTTATTGTTTCCATCGTCACCAAAAGTCAATGTTAGTCCTTTTTATATTAAAACATGCAATATTGTCATTCAATCAAATCATATGTCAAGAACAATAACTATGTATTCACTAGTAATCCTTAGGATCCTACATATTAAATGTGACATCCCCATTTTCACTGCCCGAAAAGACATTTTCTTTATGCTTATTTTAAAAGAGTATTTTTTATATTGCATAATTTGTCTCATAAAAAGTATTTACGAATAAATGTTTTTCATTGATTATTATAAACTTGGGATAATGGGATGTCATAACTGATATAAGAAACATAAGCATAAACATAATCATTACAGACCTTACAATATCTTATTATACTCATGGCTTATATCTCCTCAAATCTTTCATCAGGTCCAAACATCACTATCCATATACCTTCGTACTGTTACCTATGATATAAGGAAACTGAGTGGTTCAGACTTGGGAGCCTGGTGAGCACATAGGGTTTTCAACCCACAATAATATAAATAATTTATTTTAATTATATATTTCGCATCAAACAAATAACACGATTATCCATTCCCGTTATTCTCACTGATCCTAAGATGATGATCTCAAGAGATCTATCCTAAAGGATCTTCAAGTGAATAATGTTGCCTTGGGGATTCCTTGGCAATATGGGTTAATAAGACAACCATGGGATGAACAGAGTACACGCATGAATAGTTCATCCATACCTACAGGTTGTAGTCCTGTCCATATGTGGTTCTTTAACATTTACAGGTCGGAGACCTACCCATGTATAGTTTAGTAACACTTACATATCGTAGACCTATCAGTGTACGATTCATCAACACCTACAGGTCGTAGACCTGTCCGCAAAACAATTTATTAACACCTACAGATTGCAAGCATGTCCATGTTAGACCAAACTTGTATAGAATAATATGTGGCCATCATCAATACCCTACTGTGTGACTACAATGTTAGTACAATATTAATATAAAATTCATGACCTATATTATCATTCTTGCATCTCATCACCCTTCACTACCCAGTATATTAATAGTATGAAAATACATATATGGTTAAATAAAATCATCTCATATAGTTTCATCTAACACAGAAGGTCTTAATCACATATAATAGGCACATATAGCACTTAATTATCTACATACTTCATATTTATGTGTAAGATGAAAGTAACCATGCATTCACTTGTTAAAAGTGCATGAATGGAAATTTGGGCAGCGTTTCGCCTAGCACTTTTGTTTTTTCTTTGATGTGACCCAGGTAATCACATCACTAAGTTTTAGTCTTATATTATTATCACTAATGATAGTCCAGATTCCTCAACAATCTCAATGTCTACCAGTCTATAGCTTACAAATAGCAACCAAGTAAGATCATATTGGAGATAGGGTCCATTTGGTATACAAAGTATACCGTTTGAAAATCCCACTTTTAACACCTCATTAAATCTAGCTTAAACATCACCCCCGTAAATAGATCAATCGGTATTTTGACATGAAATCACTGATAAATATAGATTCATAATAACGACTATACATATAAATATAAGTTACACTGAAAGCAATATAAGTGTAGCTTAACTTATAGAGATTTTCCTGACAAAAATCCAGAAACTACACTAGCAGAATTCCGACCTGAATACTTCTTTTTGCGGGCTTTCTAATGCTCCAGGGCTATGCTAGAAACTTCTATACACTTAGAAAAATTCGAGCTAGACCTCAAAGAATTTGCAGAGAGAAAATATCTGATGGTGTGTGGAAACGAGGGGCTGGAATAAGTTATTTATACACAAAAAAAGGCTAGGCACCCCACGCCTATAGAGGTGAACGACGTGACCTTCTAACACGTCGAATCGTCCGCTTGCTGTCACGTGTCGAAAAATATAGTGGTCCACGCTGCACCTTCTAGAAGTACACGCCACGCCTCGCGTGCGTGCAAATTTTTTAAAATTTCAAAATATATATCTTGTTCATATGAGCTCCGTTTTTTACATTCTTTATATCCACGCGTAGCTATCGATGAGTACTACAACTTTCATTTAGACTCCATCAACTAATTCTCGGTTTTATTTTTAAATTTATATTTTTAACAGACTTGGACTAACAAAGTCTGTATAAAAATCATAACTCTTTCATACGAATCTGTTCTCGAATGTCTTTATATCGACGGAATCCTTTTCACGAGATCTCCAACTCTCTTTTAGATTGTTTTGACTAACAATCATCCTATTTTAATTTCTATTTTTGTGTTAACACAACTATGCTGAAACTTTGAAAAATCATAACTTCCTCATACGAAGTCGGATCCGAGCGTTCCTTATATCTACGGAATCCTTGTTACATCTACTACAACTTTGGCTAAGATTATTTATCCTAAATAACATTCCATCAAAAACGTTGTTTTATCGCTTATCTATAAATCTTACAAAAGGGATTATAATATGTAGTCTGGAACGCGCATTACTAACGATTTCCCTATTCGAGGGTTTTAAATTATAATAATTATTACTTATTATATCTCAAATGTCTTGCCCAAAGTTGCGGGCGTTACAATTATCTCCCCCTTAGGATGATTACGTCCCAGAATCATCAGCAAAATAGGGTTATATAATGATCCTGCGAGTGACTTTTCCATCCTAATCAATAACCGTAACTCTTATGCCTTTCCCAATGAGTATCGAACTCTTGGACTCCTTAGCGGCCGGCGATGCTCAAACTTACATTCACTCTTCATTCTCTATTATACCTTCATTCCTAACCTTCGAGTTACAAACGCGATATTCATCAGGCATTCATGCTCTTTCTTAAATAGACTCAGCCCAAGATAAGGTCTTTACTTAGCTACCGTAATAGACTGAAGGACCACGCTCTAATTACCTTACATTGCGTGATGCAATGGCTAGACTTAGGTCTCTATGAGTGAAAATCTAGCACAAAAGATACCTCCCTTCATGTTCTAACGTGGTACAACCACGTCATTATAGGTAACATCTCTAGTGACAATCGCGATACTTCTGTCGATCGCTTCGATCATCTTTTTCTCTCAATCCTTTTACTAAAGTCGGATACTACATTGAACATGGTTCTCTTAACCGAATAATTTACTTCGCAGATTTACCCTAATTAGACTTGATTTGTTATGACTACTTGGGTCGGAATAACATTCGCTTCCTTAATCATTTATCGAAACAATGGTAACGACGGATACAGACAAAACAAACTTTAATACTAGTGTGTTAGTAACCTTTGTGACTTTCCCTGATCCAAGTGCGAGTCATGTGCTTCCAGTAGTATAGGCCTCTACTACCTTTCACACCTACTCATACTCGTCCCAAAAATTGCCTCGTAGTCCCCAGGTCACCATACAAGGAAATCACACAGAAACTTGACACATTGAGTCATATAACGTAATTAGGGATTGTATTATTTCTTGAAAACATTTACATTGTTATTCAAGTTCACCATACATCATGCCTTTTTCATCAGACTACATAACATAATACTATCTATATGAGGTGGTTATTTCATATCTTGCACTTCGGATAAGTAGCTCCCTTATTCTTGATCTCCTACAACGACATATGTTTCATCAAGGATCATCTGGAATACTCTTGTCTTTGGCTTCAACGGAACATTAGGCTTTGCTGCTTTGCTTTGCTTTGGGTAGTCATTCCTAAGATGACCTAATTCTCCATATTTGTAACACATGGTTTGGGTGCAGTTGCTAGAATAGTGACCCACTCTTTACACAGTTGAAGCAAGTCACCTTATTGGTGCATCTTCGGAAGTGTTTCTTCCTGCACTTCTCACACCACTTTGTCTTATTGATATCCCCGGACCTCTTGTTGTTGGGGCCAGACGTTGAAACCTACTTTTTCTTATCGAACCTTCAAGATCCCTTGAACTTCCTTTTCTCTCCAGTTTCCTCTTTCTCCAGACCTTTCTCCCTTATCTGGGTCTCTACATTCCTAGCCACCCAGATAGTTGCTTTCAGAGTAGTCGCTAGTTTCACCATTAGACCAAAATTTGATGGTAGTCCTATAGAAAACTTATTTACCTTGGAAAGTTTGGTAGGAACCAAATTAGGAACTAGCTTCATCTTCTCAGTGAAAGTTGCAACATACTCGCTAACACTCATCTTCCCCTTCTTCAAATTCTAGAATTCATTGTTGATATCCATAAGATCTTATTCATAGCAGTATTGCATCTTCAAATCCTCAAGGAGGTTCTCCCAAGACATCTTCCTTGCTTCTCCTTTTGGCATTGAATCAGCCAACAACTTCCATCAACTTAATCCTCTAGTCTCCAACTGTCTGACCGCTAAGATGGTCTTCTAACAATTGATGCAGTCACAGCTATCAAACACCATCTCTATTTTAGAGATCCAATCCATGACTTCCACTTGCATTCGGCTTCCAAAAAGGCTTGACGGCTTGGAGGCCATGAAGTCCTTGTACTTGCATCCATTCCTCTCAATCTCCTTGTTAGGGTTGTTCCTTCTAACCCTTCGTGGTTCAACTTGATTAACAGTCCTATTATAGCTTCCTTCTTCAGATTGACCTTCATTCAACACTAGTTCATCAACTGGTGTAGTGACTTCTCTCTTATTTCCTTGTAACAGTTGTCTGGTCTTTTCCATTTGTTGAGCTAGCATCACTCGAATCGTGGCTTCAACTCCTGCCATCGTGACTAGTTCAGCTATTGACATAACTTCAGGTGCACGATCAATCACATGATGAGGCTCAGGCTATTTATTTTCGTTACCATTTCCCATTCCTGTACGTGTTCTCACCATGATGTTCTGTACACCAGAACAATCATTCAATGTACCGGAATCACGAGTTATTATGATAGAGAATGTTTTAGTTATATCTAGACGTATAATCCTCCTTATCACTCCAAAAAGTTATATGTTAGTTCTAATATATTAATTTATACATTTAGAATCCTGAACACATAAAGTTTTCAAATCAAAGCCAACAACAAACCTTTAATCTACTCAAGTAATAGCAATCCAGGTAGGCAACCTAAGGCAGGTTATCACTTAGCACATAACAACAAATTAGGCATCTTATCCTAAAGTAATCTAGTGTCTATGTTAACTCATGTGTACTACCTAAATAAGAATGGACACACACCTCATGATCATCGCTTAGCATTCGAAGTTTAAGTCTATAAATCCTCAAAATTCCTAGTTCACTTAAACTAATGCTCTGATACCAACTGTGACATCCCTATTTTTATGCCCCGAAAATAACTTTTCTTTATGCTTATTTTAAAATAGAGTATTCTTTATATTGCATAATTTGTCCCATAAAAATTATTTCCGGAGAAATGTTTCCCATTGATTATTAGAAACTTGGGATGTCATAACTTATACAAGAAACATAAGCATAAACATAGTCATTACATATCTTACAATATCTTATTATACCAATGTCCTATATCTCCTCAAATATCTCATCAGATTAAAACATCACTATCCATATACCTTTGTACCGCTACCTGTGATACAAGGAAACTGAGTGGGCCAGGCTTGGGAGTCTGGTGAGCACATAGGGTTTTCAACCCACAATAATATAATTAATTTATCTTAATAATATATTTCACATCAAACAAATAACCCGATTACCCATTCCCGTTATTCTCACTCCCTGATCCCAAGTTGATGATCTCAAGGGATTTATCCTAAAAGATCTCTAAGTGAACAATGTTGCCTCGGGGATCCTTAGCAATACGTGTTAATAATACAATCATGGGGTGAACAGAGTACCCTCATGAATAGTTCATCCATACCTACAAGTCATAGTCTTGTCCGTATGTGTAATACATGTCTTTCATGACCATGTATCACTTTGGAATATATAAAATGATATAAGGTAAGTAGGAGAGATAGAGCATGGAGTTACTTTAAATTGAGAAATGTTACTTAGCAAAAGATAATTGAGTAATGTGATAGAACTTGTTGAGAGGATTTTGTGGATATAAAGATCGTTGAAAATGGAGTTTGTATGAGAATGTTATGGTTGTTTGAAGTTTAGATGAAAGTACGTTGCTATTTTGAGAAAGTCAGCGAAAGTCAAGACAATGGTCAAACCCCGACCATCACTATGTGAAGATACATTGTCACGACATGACAACATGATCCTCACAATGTGAGGGATGCTTCCTCACGACGTGACAAAGGTTGAGTCACCGAGACACGCGATAAGAGAGTACGACACGTGGCTGAACCAGACTCTTTTGATTGTCACGACGTGACACATACATTGGCACGAAGTGAGACCTTTCAGAGTATAAATATGATTGTTTTCATATCATTTGATAGATTTTGGCGTGCGGGACCGGATATGCTGTACGGGAGTCGTTTGCGAGATGTTACTACGGTGAATTTATGTCGTTATACTGATGATATAGGTTTGAGTTATGGGATATAGTGAGGTATCTTTTACCCGTTAAATTATATTTATGATATTTGATTATTATTAAGATTTGATAGACCCGAGTATATTACGGGTATTCGTGATATGGTGTTGTTATGAACCCGTTGGTAAGATCAGTGAGTAAATCTCACGATTAAAGATTTAGTCGAGACTGTAAGGGTTATAAACCCTAATATTTGAGAAATATACATTATGATAAATTTATCTAATGGCTTACGGGTTAAGCCTATTATGATTATGTTATGAAATTCAATTGGTTTGGTGATAAGAGGTCCCAGAGAGCACTTAGCAATAAACGTTGACAAGTTTTGAGAAACTTGTTATTTAATGATTAGGTGCTACCTCGTGACGAGATGATAGACAACAAAGGGTTAAAACCAAAAATGGAATAATTCTACTAACTAACCAGGTGAGTAACACTACTCTAACATCCATTGATGTGTTATTTGTGTTATACATTACATGATTTATATGATTAATTGTTAAAGAGAAATAAATTGATACTGGAGAAATCGATTATTCTGAGAGATAAATATCTGATCGAAAGATTGATTCTAATTGAAGAGATAGATTATAAATGAAAGATAGTTTTATTAAAGATAAATTATTTCTGATTAATTGTTTATATTAGATTTGTGATATATGTGATATTTATAACATCTGTGATATACGATATATGAATTGTACAAAGATCTAAATAATTGATTTGGTTGAGAAATTATTCATTATTATGAGTTAGATCATTATCGAGAAATACACTATAAATGATAGATTACTTACAATTAATCGATAGACCATGATTGATAGGTTGGTCAAGAATAAGTGACAGATTAGGATAGAGAGATGAATTCTCATTAAAATAGATGGATCTTAATAGAGAGATATTATGACTGAGAGATAGATCATTGATGAGAATTAGATCATCGATTAAGAGACAGATTATTAATTGAGAGATAAAGCTTAATTAATAGATAGATTGTAAATGAGAGAGAGAGAGAGAGAGGGAGGTAGAGAAAGATCCTTAATTAAGAAAGTGATCACGATTGAGAGATAGGTTATTGAATGAGAAATAGATTACTGATTTAAAGATAGATTATTAATGAGTGATAAACTATTACAGAGGTTAATTATGAAAATACCACTATTATATAAATTAAAAAGCTACTGAGAAAAAAAATCATTATGTAATTTATTTTATTTATCTGATTATGTTTTAGTAGTAGTTGTTCACTAAGTCGTGAGACTTATATTTTTATGATGATTTGTTTTGCAGGTATATTATTTGTGACGCCCGACTCGATCCTATACTTGTGGCCAGTACGGTCCTTGTGTTTACTACTTGTATTCCAGAGTGCTAATGTACACCAAAATTATTGTAAAATTTTAAATGAGAAATGAATTTTTTTGGGGTGTATTTGGTATGAAAACTTGGGCGTTATAGTATGTGGTTCTTTAACATCTACAAGTCAGAAACCTGCCCATGCATAGATCAGTAACACCTATAGGTCGTAGACCCATCTGTGTATGATTCGTCAATGCCTACAGATCGTAGACCTGTCCGCAAAATAATTTATTAACACCTACAGGTTGCAAGCATGTCCATGTTAGACTAGACTTGTCTAGAATAGTATGTGGTTATCATCAATACCATATTGGATGACTACAATGTTAGTGCAATAGTAATATAAAAGTCATGACCTCTCATTATAATTTTCGTATCCCATCACCCTTCACTACACTGTATATTAATAGTATGAAAACACATATATGGTTAAATAAAATAATCTCATATAGTTTCATCTAACAAATAAGGTCTTAATCACATATAATAGGCACATATACCACTTAATTGTCTAAATACATCATATCTATGTGTAAGATGAAAGATCCATGCACTCACTTGTTAAAAGTGCATGATTGGAAATTTAGGCAGCGTTTCGCCTAGCACTTTAGCTTTTCCTTTGATGTGACCTAGGTAATCACATCACTAAGTTTTACTCTTATATTATTATGACTAATGATAGTCTAGATTCCTCAACAATCCCAATATCTACCAATCTATAGATGATAAGGAGCAACCAAGTAAGATCATATCAGAGGTAAGGTCCGTTTGGTATACAAAGTATACTGTTTGGAAATCCCACTTTATACACATCATTAAATCTAGCTTAGACATCACCCCGTAAGTAGATCAATCGGTATTTTGACATGAAATCACTGATAAATCTTATTTATAGATTCATAATAATGACTATGAATATAAAGATAAGTTGCACTGAAAGCAATATAAGTGTAGCTTAACTTACAGAGATTTTCCTGACAAAAGTCCAAAAACTGCACTGGCAGAACTCTGACCTGAATACTTCTTTTGTCGGGCTTTCTAATGCTCCAGGGCTTTGCTAGAAACTTCTAAACACTTAGAGAAATTCGAGCTAGACCTCAAACAATTTACAAAGAGAAAATATTTGATGGTGTGTGGAAATGAGGGGCTGAAATCAACTATTTATACACAAAAAAGGCTAGGCACGCCGCACCTATAGAGGTGTGTGGTGCATCCTTCTGACATGTCGAACCGTCTGGTTGCTGCCACATGTTGCAAATATGGTGGTCCACGTTGCGCCTTCTTGAAGCGCACGCCACGCCATGCGTGCGCGTGTGGATTTTTCAAAATTTCTAAGAATTTTATATTGTTTATACAAGCTCCGTTTTTTACATTCTTTATATCCACACGTACCTATCGACGAGTACTACAACTTTCATTTAGACTCTGTCAGCTAATTCTCTGTTTTATTTTTAAAGTTATATTTTAACAGGCTTAGACTGATAAATTCCGTATAAAAATCATAACTCTTTCATATGAATTCCGTTCTCAAGTGTCTTTATATCGACAAAATCCTATTCACGAGATCTTCAACTCTCGTTTAGATTGTTTCACCTAACAATCATCCGATTTTAATTTCGATTTATGTGCTAACACAACTACGATCAAACTTTGAAAAATCATAACTTCATCATACGAAGTCGGATTCAAGCATTCCTTGTATCAATGGATCCTCGTTACACCTAATACAACTTTAGCTAAGATTATTTATCCTAAATAACCTTCCATAAAAAATGTTGTTTTATCTCTTATCGATAAATCTTACAAAAGGGCTTATAGTACATAACCTGCAATGCACATGACTAACTATTTCCTATTTGAGGGCTTTAAATTACAATAACTATTACTTATTATGTCACAAATGTCTTGCCCGAAGTTGTGGGCGTTGCAATTATCTCCCCCTTAGGATGATTATGTCCAAAAATCATCAGAAAAACAGGGCTGGATAATGATCCCACTGTTAAGTTATATATTTTGCATTTACTTTTATATCCATTTTAATTAGAGCATTTCCTGGATTTTACAATTGGTATAAGAGCCTAGATTGGTTGTTTACTATCAACTCTCACCAGATTATCATTGTAAGAAACCTTGGTGACTTACATTTTTGTAAAGCTTGAAAGTATTCTTTATATACCATCATTGCTCAAAAAAATTTCAAAATGGTTAACTTACAACCTATATATGTTGTAAATGTCTCCGACAGTCTGGGTTGTTCCACTAGAGCACCCACTCTGATTGTTGAAGAGTATGAACAACGGAAAACTAGAAAGGGTAACTATTTGAAAAAAAGGACGTTTGGTGCTCTATTGTTGAAGGTACTTATGTGGTTCCAACACTTCATATTGATGACCTCTTTGTTGCTCTTTTAGGTGGTGGTAACAATAATGGAGGTCAACCAAGAAGAGAACTACGGTCTCCACCTCTAGAAGATCTTGCAAAACTAGAAAAATGATGAAATCACTTTTACTGAACTTGTCTATGGTTTCCCTCTATGTCTGTTTGATAACATCAAGTTATGTTAATCTGCTCATGAAGTCTGGACACCAATCCAATCCTTGTTTGAAGTAATGGAAAATGTCAAAGACAAGAAGTTCGCTTCTGCTCTCAATGATTTTAATAACTTTCGTATCCTTCCTAACGAAAGTGTTAAATCAACAACTACTCATTTTTCTTTAATAAGCAACCAACTTACTGGTGCTAACACTATCAAATAAAATATTGAAATAATTCTGAAATTTCTTGATGGTCTTAGTGATGGTTGGGTAATTGTGAAAGTGGTCTTTCAAGGAAATGGAAATATCAGTAAAATGAACCTCATTGAACTCTGTGGTGAACTTCAAACTCAGGAATCAACAACCATGTAACAACATCAGAAGAATGGAGGACCTCTCACTCTTTCTGTTCAAATCTCTCTTGGTTTCAACCCTAACGAACCATATCCTTTAGAGGAACCTATGGGTGAATAGGTTCAAAATTAATATTCTTTTCTGGTTCACAAATTCAACAGTAGATTCGCACATTAGTACCCTACCATAACACCTCAATCCACTAGACCAAACATTCCCCAACCTCCTTCTCACCAAACAAACAACCAACATTTATTCCTAAATACTCCTATCACCTCAACTCATCCAAAATCTCAACCAGAAGAAATACAAGCTACTCAAAACCTCCAAGTTAAAAACTCTTCTGATGATGTGAAACCCTCTGGATCTAAGACCAAAAGTAATACAATTATTTGTCAGAACTATATCAAAATCAATCACTTCTTAAGAGATTGTAAGTCAAACAGGGTGAAGAACATTGCATACTACATGGAAAGAGCCATTGAAGCTTCTAAAAAAGAAAAAGCCTTCTTTTTCAGAGGAGAAGAACAAGTCTGGTCATTTGGAGATGACAAGGAGGGAGAAGGCTCACAAAGGATGGGAAAGTTTTGCATGATGGAAAAGAATGATGCAAATTGCATTCCAGAGGATCGTTGGTCCTCCGGATCTAAAGATGAGTAGGAGAGAAAGGGTGTCAAGAACTACTGCTTCATGACCATGAACTCCTCTGCCTCTGGCTAAAGCATCATCGAGCATTTATAATTTACGGTTTCTAAAAATAATTTTTGTCCAAATATCTGTAAGCATTACTTCGAACAAATTTCCATGTCTCTTACAAACGCCTTAGAGGCATTTTAAAAATCCAAGGTAGAAAAAGACTCAGCCTACCAAGAGTTGTATTGAATAATAGAGCGTTTTGAGCAACATAAATTAAAAGTAAATCGTTTGGAAAAAGAACCAACCATAGAGAAGGATGCTAGAACCTTAACTGACAGCAGGCATGCTTTGGTCCTTGAACAAAGGGATGAATTAGTTAAGGATAATGCACGTTTGAATGGATTAATAGAAAAATTTTATTCTACTATGAATCAAATTGAGCATAACGAGCATCTCACAAATAATTTTCAATATCCTTGGTCTAAAGGAGGAGGTCTCGGAACAAAAAGTCATACTCCTATGGAAGAACTAAAGGAAAATTGTGGAAATTTTATGGGATATATTCTTAAATTGGAATATGATGATAAAAGTATTTCAACCGTTGATTTTGAGGGAGTACTATTTTTCAACGAATTTCAAAATGAAAGTTTAGTTCCAAGAACCTTCGTGGTTCCTTCTAAAGTGACTCAAAATATTTCATCCTCGAAATTTCAAAATTACTTCCTAAAAGATCAAGTAACACGCAACACAACTAGTTTAATACCAAATAACTGTTTTATTGAAGAAATTGCTCCAGAAACCTCTGGACATGTTTCTGATCAATCTATTTAAATTGAAGGAATTATCTGGGTTGGATCTTAAGATGAAAAAACTATGGACGAAGATATTATCATGAACAACATTCCTGATGTGACATCCCCATTTTCCGGTCATTTTAAAACTTTTTATTTATGCTTATTTATTACAGTGTTTATTCATTAATGCGGAATTTGGTCCCGTAAAATTATTTCCGAAGAAATGTGTCCATTGATTCATTAAGGATGGGGGATGCCATAACTGATACAGCACGTAAGCATAAACATACCTTACATTAATTTACACTAACGATCTCCTTTAATCTCTCAACATAATGTACCTTCGTATCGTTACCTGTGATACAAAGAAACTAAGTGGGCCAGGTTGTGAAACCTGGTGAGTACATAGGGATTTCAATCCCATAATTATATATATATATATATATATATATATATATATATATATATATATATATATATATATATATATATATATACGTCATATAAGCAATCTACCCTATCCCGTCGATCCTCACATTCTAATCCTATTCAATGATATAATCCATACTCTCAGATGCATAAATGAACAAATTTACCTAATCCATACTCTCTGATCAGGAATGAATGACTATTTCTAATCCATACTCTCGGATTAGTGATAAATGACTATGCTAATCCATACTCTCGAACCAGGGACGAATGAATATGACTAATCCATACTTTCAGATCAAGGACGGATTATTATGCCTAATCCATACTCTCGGATCATGGACAAATTATTATGCCTAATCTATACTCTCAGACCAGAGATGAATGACTATGCCTACTCGATACTCTCGGATCAAGGACGAATTATTATGCATTATCCATACTCTCGGACTAATGACAAATTATTATTCCTAATCCATACTCATGGATCAGAGACGAATTATTATTATCATGAAATATTTGATACATATCTTAACACATATAGAACCATACTCGGTTTGCATATCATATATTATCAAATATGTTCTTAACACATATTCCAGACAATAAAGCATATATCTCACATATAAACTCTTTAACAAATATTTAATACTTTAATTAATATTTGTATTAAAATCATGTTCATGAAAGGGAAGATGCACTCACTTGATAAGAGTGGATGCCTCAGAATTTGGGCGAAACTTCGTCTTGATGCTTTATCTTTTCCTCTTACGTCACCTAGGTATGAATATCACTAAGTCTTAGTCTTACATTGCCGGCGACTAATGATAGTCTAGATTCCTCAGTAATCCAAATGTCTACATTGAGTTCTATCAAGTAAGGAACAACCAGGTGGGATCCTATCGAAGGTAGGGTCTGTTTGGTATACATGGTATACTGTTTGGAAATCCCACTTTAAACACCTCATTAAATCCAACCTAGACATCATCCCCGTAAGTAGATCAATTAATATAATGAATTGGAATTACAGATAAATCTTATTTATAGGTTCTTAATAACGACTTATGAATATAAATATGAATTACACTAAAGTAATGTTGAGTGTAATTTTATTTACAGATATTTCCTAGACAGAGGTCCGGAAATTGTGTTGGCATGACTCCGACCTGATAGATATTAGTTGTTGGGCTCCTAGGGACTTCAGGGCTTTGACGAAAACTAAAACTAAGGTTATTTATATGTGAAAAAAGTAGATGAGCACAACACACCCTGTCTGTGCGTGTCGTGCACTTAGTCGAAAGATGACGAGTCGTAATCTTGTGGTGACACGTGTCGCAATCTCGTGGCATGCCAAATGTGTGCCGCACATGTTGTCTATGCGCGAAAAAATTATATTTTCTTTAAAATTTCATATCTTCTTCATACGAGCTCCGTTTTTGACGTGTTTTATATCCATGCATAGCTATCGACGAGATCTACAACTTTCATTTAGACTCCATCGGCTAATTTTAATTTTATTTTTAAAGTTATATTTTTAACAAGCTTAGACTGTTAAAGTCCGTTAAACATTCATAACTCTCTCATCTGACGTCCATTCTCGACTGTTTTTATATCGAAAAACTCCTATTAAGGATTTCTTTGATGCTCGTTTATATTGTTTTGGCTAAAAATCGATCGATCTAAAATTCGATTCTATGCTAACACAGGTGCGTTGAAACTTTGAAAAATCATAATTTCCTCCTATGAAGTCAGATTTGGGCGTTCTCTACGTGAACGCTCTCGGTTTTATGATTATTATGACTTTCGTTTAGACTACTTAGGCTAACAAGCAATCTATCTCCGATTTACTATTTACAACACTCAATGTCGTATCGGTTTAATGGTGAAACTTAGAAGAAGCATAACTTCTTCATACGAAGTCAGATTTCAAATTTCTTTATATGCACGAAATCCTTGTCACATATATTATAACTTTAGTTAAGATTATTTATCCTAAATAATATTCTATCAAAAATTCGTTTTATCGTTTAATATATTTTAATCGACTAGCCCAAAGTTGCGAGTGTTACAATTGATAAGCTCGTTAATCCACAGATTCCTCCTTCGGAACCTACTAAAACCTTTGAAAATGCATTTGTCTCATTCATAAATTTGTCATTTCTGAACCTAAACATGATTCATACGTTAAAACTTTAACTTCTTTGATCCTAATTCAAGCAATACATGTTCAACTATCCCAATTATATTTAGTGTCACAAACCCTGAAGAAGGAGAAAGTTCAAGATCTAAAAATGAAATCATCTCTTCCAGTCAAAAGAGATCCCAGGAACCTTCAAACAGAAGGAAACCCCAACTAAATTGTTTTGATGTCCTTTCCCTCCAAACTGAAGAGAAGATTGTAGTTGCACAGGAAACTAAGTCTAGACTTAAGCAAAAAATCAAAAAGGAATATAATGATAAGCATAACAGAAAATCTTGCCCCATAATTGATAAATCCAAAACCAATCAACCCATACATCCAGTAAAGATTCTAACCAGACCACCAATACCAAAGCCTCTTGAGTTAATTCCTTCTTTCAGTACAGAAGGAAAATCATTACATTTGATACCAATAAAATATACTCATAAACATGTTGTAGCTTATAATTGGTGGATTAATTAAACAAACCTCACCTTTTGCATCTATCTAATATTTCATTCCAAGTCTTCTTCTAATAAGAAACATCAACTATCTACTTTTGTTACAAATTCATCTGTCAAGAAAACCTCCGGCCCCAAGCAGTCATTGGTGTTGAAACTAACTGCTTAATCTTTTGTAGGAACTATGTCTGGACAAGCGAGATAAAATTTGGTTCATTGATAGCGCTTAGTCCTTACACTTGACATGTAGATTAGAATATCTACGAGACTTTCGACCAACAATAAAAGTGGAATATGTTTCTTACAGGAATGATTCAAATAGCATATTCAAAGCTTACAATGTACTCACAAATGGTACACTCATAATTCAGAAGGTTGCATATGTCACCAGTTTTAAACACAACCTCATCAGTGCGGTGATATTGATCGATTTCAAGTTCATAGTTGAGTTTGTGTAATACCCTGGTTTTTAAATATTTTATTTTTGACCCTTGAAATGAGTTTTGTTTGCAAAATGGCCCATAGTTGCATTGTCGTGATTTTTGGGAAAATCAGAGTACGCTAGGCGTACCCGCATGGTACGCGGGGCGTAAGGCCTTTAATGGAGTGACTTCATTTTGGGAGTACGTTGGGCGTACAATGCATACGCTGGGCATACTCCGTCTGGGAGAAAACCTTAATCTTGAGGGTTGGGACCCTATTTATTGATCTTTAAGTTTCATTTCTTCACCCCATTCCCACCCTTCATCCTTAAAAACGTCTTCTCTTGCAAACCCTAACCCCATTGTTGCACTTTGAAGCTTGAGTGTGTGTTTTGTGTGTTCCAAAGGAAGAATAAGGTGGTGGTGAAGCTTGGAAGCTAAAAGCAAGCTTGGATCTGGAAGTTTTGCATCATTCTCCATCTATAGAAGGTAAAAAGTTCCCACATTGATGAATAAGTTGCTAGATCTGGCTTACATTATGAAAATATGAGCTTTTATCCCAAATATGTCCTTTATTGTGTATGACATGTTATGGAACGTTTGGGCTATACGTTTAGATGTATTTCCATGTCTTGAGCCATAAAAATATGACCTAGGCCCCTGGGATTCCTTCATGCAAGCCATTAAGAGTTTTAGTGGTTAAGACAAGTTAGGGTTTTGTTGTTGAGCTTGATCTAGACATGTAGAACCATAAAGTTGGGAACTTTATGGTTTGGGATGCCATTTGGGGCTAAGACTGAAAGTTAGACGTAATGTCTTAAGGAATTAATCCCTCAAAACGAAGTTGTTAAGCCATTGCGTACGCTGGGCGTAACTATCGTATATCGGGCGTATGCTAGGCATAAATATAGTACGACGGGCATATGCCTGAGGGGAGCCCGATCTGGATCACGAGTACAAGGGGCGTACAAGCCGAGTACGCTGGGCGTACTTGGTGTGGGTTGACTTTTCTTGATTTTAACTTGGACCAAGGTTGACCAAGTTTGACTTTAGGACAAACTTGAGGGTTTTTGATTGGTGATTTGGATTTTATTGGTTCTGATGTTAGTGGATCTGCGGGAGCAAGCAGATTAGCAGGGAGCGTATTTCGGTGTTCTCAGGTTTCTTAATTTCAAGTGAATTTCGCCTCATTGTACCGTGGGTCGAAGGCACCAATGTCGGCCCACTAGTTTTCGGTTATCAGTTAGTAGAGGGATGCCTTAGGGACTGTATATAGTCATGTAGAATAGACTAGGATACTTGATCTAGGATCTCTTACCTATTCCTTGTTTGGTTGTGGTTCTAGAGTAGGATCACCTGTCTGGGTGTCTATCTCACCTCTGATTATGTACGGTAGTGCATTTATTGGATTATTGCTATTTAGTATGCTGCTATTTTGTAGTGATCTGTTAGATCTGTATTCTGGTATCGAGTATACTGTTATGTTGTAGTGATTTGTTAGATCTGTATTCCGGTATCGAGTATGCTGCTATGCTATAGTGATCTGCTAGATTTGTATCTTGGTGCGAGTATGTTGTTATGTTATAGTGATTTGTTAGATCAGTATCTTGGTATGTAGGATGATGTTATGCTATAGTGCACTGATGGATTTGTATGTTATATGTATTTACTGGTTATCATCCGGTGGAGTGCCTTAGGGAATGTTTGTGGTCATATAGGATAGCCTGAGAACTCGTGGTCTAAACTTTCTTTCCTGTTCCTTGTTTGGTTGAGGCTCTATAGTAGGATCATTTGTTTGGGTGGCTATCTCACCTCCAGATACTTATGGTTATGCATGTCATGGAGGTTAGCTGGTAGTGGGACTGTATGTTGTGAGAGGACTAGTATGCGGGAGTGAGCTGTATGATTGCTGTTTGTCTATATTATGTGCCTGCTTGATCCTTGTTTGTTTATATGTCGACATATAGTAGTGGTGGGTTGAGGCGGTCCTGCTTTGTGTTATAGGCCAAGATACCCGGTGCGGGCCGGCTGTAAGCCGAAGGCATGGAGGCTCTGGTAGATCGATTGGGTTGAGGCGGTAGCCCAACAAACCCTAGGTATTCCAGTCCGATGGCTGAGTGGACCCGATGCATGCTTGTATGTTTATCGTATGGGGTATTTTCGGAGAAACTCACTAAGCTTTATGCTTACCCAGTTGTTTATGGTTTCAGGTATCATCGATGATTTTGGGAAGGCGAAGGTGTGTACACACTCATTAACAACATTGAGGATTCCGTGTTTTCCATGATACTATGATTTTTAATAAATGTAATGTAGAATAAATGGTTTACTTAATAATGGAGTTATAAACTGGAAAGTTTTTGCCTTAATAAAAATGAAAAATTTTGGTTGTGAAAAATGGGATGTTACAAGTTGGTATCAGAGCCCTGATTTGAGTGAATTGGAGGAACACTTGTGTGAATCCAATCTCAAAATAGGATCCAAGAGTTTTTGCCAAAAATTTTTGGAAAAGAATTCATAATAAAAAGGGTTGGGTTAGGGACATGGGCTCGGTATCTTGTCATGTTCTTGTTTGATTGTTGGCTTGGGTTCGGGAACGTGGGCCTTGACTTAACTTTGACTTTTTCAGGAAGATGCGGTGTGTACAGTCAGCCAGAGCCCGAATAGAAGAGTGGTTCCCAAAATACCCATACCTGTTATGTTTACTGAGTTTTGATTTTGCTGATATATCAATTGTTAGAAAAAGCATGCTAGTGGGTAAGGTTTTTTAGAAACTGTTGGATAGAAATTCCTTATTCTGTGATGGCTTATGATATAGGAAGTTGTTTGCCTGATTTATATTACTTGATTGTAAGATTGTTGCGTGTATGTTGATTAGTTGTATATGGTCGAATTGAATAGCCTTAGAATGATCGATTTGGCCTTACTTCCTGTTCCTTGTTTGGTTGTGGACTTAGGGCAGAGTCGTTCATTCGACCGTCTATCTGATCTCGTATTGTGTACAACAAGAATGCACAAAAACAACCGGTGGTGCGGGAGTGAGGATAATCCTAGGAAAAGTACCTAGGAAGTTAGTTATAGCTCGTAGGAGAAATGGGTGTTAGCACACCTAGGAGTGGTCTAGTGCAGTGACTTAGGACCTTGGGATGAATCCTGAATCAACTACGGATAGGTGTGGAAGGTAGTATGGGCCCGTACTACTGAAATACCATGATCCGTATAAGATTCTGGAGGAATTTTGAGGCTACTAAGTGACTAATAGGAGTAGCCCCTGGTGTGTTGAGCACTGTGTTGTGATGTCTGATCTTTTCTTGGTAAATTTCGGCATGGTGGCTATTGGAGGTTTAGGATCAGGAGTCGGAGTTGGTGGCCAGGATGGGCCAGGATTGACAGAGGACCGGGTTAGGGAGATCATTCGTGAGGAGGTTCTTTCTATTGTCCGGGAGCAGATATCGGAGATGTTTGGGTCTATATATACCGTTATGATGGAGTTCTTCGATGACCGATACGCTGCACTTTCTAAGACCGCCGCTGCCGAGTTTAACGCTGGGAGAGCTTTCCAATATCGGGACTTCAATAATACGAAGCCCCGGTGTTTGATGGGGTTCGGGATCTGATCATCGCCGTGAGGTGGCTGTCAGATGTCGATGGATGTTTCTTTACTTGCTCTTGCCCAGCTGACAAGAAGGTCAATTGCGCTCTGAACCTTCTTCGGTCTAGAGCAAGGGTTGGTGGAGATTGGTTACTAGTTCATACACCCAAGAGCAGCGAGCTGTAGTATCATGGGAGCAGTTCTATGAGATGTTCCGCTCGAGATATGTCCCATCGGTGGAGCGGGAGAGGCTGGCCTAAGAGTATTTGGATCTAAAACAGGGGACTGAGTCGGTGACGAAGATCACCAAGATGTTCACAGAGAGAGCTATGTTTTTCCCTGGGTTTGCTGCTTCTGAGCAAGCTCAGATGACTCGGTATTTAGGCATGCTCAATACGGATATTCGACAGTTCTTGTCCATCCAACGCTCTGGTTCTCTCGTTGAGCTTCAGGATGTCGCAAGGAGGCGAGAGATTGAGATAGAGACCCAGAAAAGGGAGCAGCGGCAGGCCTTGGATCAGTCCCACCCTAAAATGAAGTGGTCCAAGTCTGCCGGTCAGAGTTCAGGATCAGTTGGAGGGAGGTGCTGATCTTTTGTATGTCACATGTGTGGCGATGAGGGTCATTTTGGAAGAGACTGCAGGCGGAGTGCACGAGTTTGTTTTCATTGCGGCCAGGTAGGCTACATCAGAGCTCGTTGTCCTTTTCTCATTTTCGGTGAGGTGTTGGATCCTACACCCTTAGCTTGGAAGTTTGTCGACGGTCGTCATGGGATGGCTAAAGTCCCAGATACCAAAAGTTGAGCTGGCAATTTTTTTTGTTAGCAATTGTGGTAGTAGTGGTGGTTATTTGTAATTTTCTGTTGTGTGTCAAAGTTCAATTGTAACTCGGATGATCAATTAAATGGAAGTAACCTAGTTGGCCTTGTTTAATTTATTTTAATTTCTTGTATGAATGGATTAATTATCATTGTCTTCAGATTGCATGTGTATATTGGGATTTATGAATGTTGTGTGGGTTCAGATTCTCCTGTGTAATTGGATATCAGTGGTTAGAATCAAGTAGTGGGGTTCAAGATAGTCTGAGTATCTAAGAATTTGAAGGTCATTAGACTTTAGTATATCTCAAGTGGTGGAGGGTGGTACCTCGTAGTAGGAAAACCTTGTGCCAAGGTTCGGTTCTCAGTTGAATTTCTCTAAGTTCAAGACTCCCGTGTAATTTCTAGATCTTTCGGGTTCGCGTTAAAGTCATTTTCAGCAGTTGGATTTCCCTCCTAGCCGTATTAGTTTTAGTTGTGGCATCTTAAGTAGGGTGTCCTTGTGTTTAAAACTCTAGGGTGTTAAGAGCCCAGGTTGAGGGGTGTGAGGGTTTCCTTTCCTATTCTTGTTTGATTGAGGCTTTGAGGTCTGATTCACGACCCAAAGAATTGGTAGGATCAGTTAATTTTATAGACCCGGGTGTTGCTCTTGGTTAGTAGATCGGGGGTAGGCCTGAGTGTTGTTATTGGATAGTGGGTAGGGGGTACACCTGAGTGTTGTAGTTGGATTAGTGGATCAGGGGTAGGCCCGAGTGTTGTTGTTGGATAGTGGATCTGTTGGATTACTGTCTAAGTCCATAACTATAATTGGTATGTACTTGACCCGATTTGGCATGGTCCATTTGGGTTGCATGGCATCGGAACAATTGGATAGACAAAATGAGAAAAAGGATACTTATGATTTATATTAATATATTATAAGTTCTAATATATTAATATGAAATCATATTATTTAATTAGTATTGATCAAGAATTAATTTAGAATAATCTAGTGATAAAAAATGAGCTAATTAAATATGGACTCTTATATATATATATATATATATATATATATATATATATATATATATATATATATATATGTGTGTGTGTGTGTGTGTGTGTGTGTGTGTGTGGTGGACCAAGTTCATTTAGGTTGGGCTAAGCTTTCATGGATAGTCCATGGAGTGTTTTACCCATGGATCCTATGGAAATGAAAGGTCATGGGTATTAGGGTTTACATGAATGTAACCCTAATCCTACACATTATATAAAGAGGGTTATGGTTCATGAAATGGGGTTGAGTGCTAAGAACTAGTGTGGGTACACAAAGAGGGCAAACCGATTTCATGAGTGTGAACCTAAGTATCCTTATTCTCTAGTTATTCCAAGGGTTCTTGGTGTTGTGTGAACAATTTGAGGTGCAACACTTGAGGCACTAGGCTCTTAAAGGTTCAAGACTTTAAGCTTCATCAAAAGGTATGTCATTCTACTAGATTCTTGTAGTATAGTTACTTCTTATTATGCTAGTTAGGATGAAACCTTGGAATATTGAATATTTGCATGTATAATAGAGAAAACATAGATAAAAGGTTTATAGGGTTGCATGTACACCATAGGAGTGTTAGAATGCTCAAAACCCTTCAGTGGTATCAGATCCTAGGCTTGTTTTCATTTATACTTGATGCAACTTATTTTTCAAAACCAAAATCCGCCCAGACTAGAAAACTCGACGAGTTCTGGCCAAAAACTCGCCAAGTTCATGAGTTAATACATGAACTCGATGAGTTCCTTATAGAACTCGACGAGTTTGTATTCCAGTTTGTAGTTTTTCGAGTTTGGCTGCTGGAAATGGACTAGAAACATTACCCTAAACTGTTTTGGTCTTATAAAACTTGTTTTAGATGGTGTAATGTTTATGCTAATCCATTTTCAATGGCTATCAAAATTTCAAGTTTTGTATGGTTTATTTATGATTCTTGAAATTGTTGATATGGATATTCATACACTTATGAGTTTAGAAGATCATAGGAATTATTTTCAAATAGTTTGTTAGTCTAATTCTTGATCTTGATGTGTTTAATGGAATCCATAATTTTTCCTCAAGTTATGGATTACCAAAAGTCACTCTTTTAAAGTCCATTAAAGAAACACATAAGTTACATGAAAATGAAGAGACTTCATTTTAATAAATCATTAACTCATAAGTTATGAAAGATGAAAAGTTTTGAAAGTTACAAAACTTGCCCTCAAGTTTTGGAACATGTAAAGTCACTTTAAAAACTTTAGTTCCAACCCCTAGAATTTTAAAAGTTAAAATTCAACCCTTATACTTTATAGTATTATAAGTTAATAATATATATGTATAAGATCAAAGTCAGTCTTACCGTTAGTAGGCCTCATTCACGAAGCCGGTCTATAAGGGGGTAGAAGGTTACTGCCTATAAAATGGCAGTTTAATGGGTGTCCACTCTCACCCACTGCTTCCTTGACTGGTGGAGGGTCGTTAGCCGAACGGGTAGGACAAGGACTATAATTCTCCTTTCATTATAAGTATAATGATAAATATAAAGTAACTAAACCTTTTATAAATTCTCAATCTTAGTTACTTTAGGAAAATGTGAATTTGGTGCTAACCCATGAAATTACACTTTGCACCTTGCTTAAGTCATTAGTGGAGCGTGTGTGGTTAACCGACACGCTAACTTGGATTTAACAAGGTAGGCAAAGGGTAACTTAATATTTATCATAGGATCGGTGGAGCGCGTGTAGTTAACCGGCACATCGATTAAGTGATAAATATTAAGGGTACCAAGTATATCTGCATGGTTATTCACACCTTGTTTTGTGATCCTCGGCATCCCAGTCACAAAACTTGAGAGGGCACAATCGAGATTGAAACATGCCATTGAAAAGTTCAATGAATCTCAAAAGATCTAGGAATTTCAAATCCAATTAAAACCTAATAAATTATTTCTTTTTTTCATGGTGGAAATTGGTGAATCGTCATTCGTCTACCTTCAAATATTTTATAGCTTGGATTACGGCATCCCTCTTCCAAGTTATAAAATATTGTGTTGGGTCCTTGCCTTAATATTTCATATTGGGTGTTATATTAAGGTGTAACACCCATAAAAATTGAGCCAATTTAAAACATTCTAATTCATTCAAAAACCATTAAGTTCATACATATCGTTTTCAAAATAGTTTAAACATCAGAGCATCCCCCAGAACCATATCACATAAAACATAAAACATGAGGAGCGGTACGATCACGACTTCGCCTTGCCACGATCTCCTGAAGTACCTGAAACAATACACTGAAATTGTAAGCTCGAAAGCTGAGTGAGTTACCCCCAAAATACCAACCACACATAAACATACTCATAACATATCACAAATAGAACAGCCATGCACATCGGGTCTACTGTGTGACTGGTCCGCCCGCACCGGGCCTTCAGTCCACCTGGTCCACCCTCCGAGTCTAGTCATGTACATCGAGTCTACAGTGTGATTGGCCAGCCCGCACCGGGCCTTCAATCCACCTGGTCCACTCTCTGAGTCTACAGTATGACTGGTCCGCTCACACCGGGCCTTCAGTCGGCCTGGTCCACTCTCCGAGCCTCGGCACGTCTGGTCCGCCCTCTTAGGGCCCTTCAGCCTATCCGGACCGCTCGCTGGGCCTTCGAAATATCCGGTCCGCCCTGGGCATGTTGGCCTACAACACAAAGCAGGACCCGCCTCAACCCAACCCCCGTCAACAACCATGTGCACATAAACAATCAATCACATAACAATTCCTTAACCAGACAAACAGTCTAACAGATCACATAGCATATCAACATCCTAACTAGGATTCCGACCTAACCGGTCACTAGCATAGCATTACCCTATATACCGGGTACCGACCTTAACCATGTCACTAACATAACACCATCCTAAAAACCAGGATGCGGATCTAGCAAAGCAATAACATAACAAACAATACCCGGATTTCCATCCGATAAAGGGCCGGCCTTGGTGCCGTAGACCCTGTCGATATAGTGAGGATAACTCACCTGCAATTGCCGACTGAAGAGATAAGACCAAGCTGCTCCGACCACCGACACGAACTTCACCGCAGAACACTACCAAAGAATCAATTCCATAAATACCAAAATTACCAAAATACCCTTCGAAAAGTCAAACTGGTCAACTCTTGGTCAAAGTCAAAGTCCTCAGTCAAAGTCAACCTTCCTGGTTGATTCTACTCGCCGAGTCGACCCGTCGACTCGTCGAGTTCCTATACTCAGAAACTCCCATAACACGACTCAACTCGCCGAGTCGCCCCAAGACTCGTCGAGTCCAACGATCTCCGAGTCCCATCCTGCTCAACTCACAGAGTCGTCCCTCGACTCACCGATTCGAGGCTTAACCAGAAGAGGTTAGGGTTTCGCGACCAGACTCGCCGAGTCCAAGAACAGACTCGCCGAGTCCCAGACAATCTTCAACAGACTCGCCGAGTTGTTCTTCCAACTCGTCGAGTCCAAGGCAATCTTCATAAAACTCGTCGAGTACACCCATGTGACTCGCCGAGTCTCTCCAGTTCTCAATCCATTCAGAGGCTTTTCAAGCCATGCAGGGGCTCCAATCCATAGATCCACTCTTCTACAGCCTAACCCTCACATAAAGTTGCAAACTTTACGTGAAACCAAGGAGATATAGGCCCAAAACACTCTAGGGCTAGGGTTCATGACAAAGGGGCTTCACCAATAACTCTTAGACAGGAGCTTTATGGCATTAAGGACCATCACAAGCTTAGATCTGGAGTAGCAACCTCAGATCTAAGCTCCAAACCTGAAATAGATCTCAAACAAGCTAAGGAACTCCAAATCAACCACCAAGGATGAACCCAAAAAGGAAATAGCTTAAGATAATGGCTCCTTACCTCTGAGTTGTGCCCAAACTGATGTAGATCCCAGATCTACGCAAGCCCCTTAATGCTAGCCTCCAATTTCTCAAGCTCCTTCCACCAAATTCCTCTTCCAAGCTCCAATCTCCTCAACAATGAAGTCTCACACGAAATTTGGGTTTTCTGGAGCTCTTTGGGGGATTAGGAGGCTGGGAGAAGGACATAAAGTCCTTTAAATAGGGTGTAACCCTCGGGATTAGGGTTTTCTTATTCTAGCACCAACTCGTCGAGTCCAAGCCGCCGACTCGGCGAGTTGGCCACTTAACCCGCGATCAATCCCGCTCCGACTCGACGAGTAAGCGGACCTACTCGTCGAGTCCCCTTCCTAAATTTACACTTTGCACCCTTCAACTTCTTGCTTCCGAACTTGGGATGTTACATAAGGACTTAAATCAACTGACTTGAATATCTCCCATATTAGATGTTTGGTTTAGACATCTATGATCTTCCCAAATCCCTTGGAACAAACTTTCCTAATGAATATGATGTTCCGTGGTTGGATAATGGAAATCATACTTCTCTTCCTCCACCTCCTCCAATTATTCTCCCTATCCCACAAGTTCTTGAATAGTTCAAGGTCACTCAAGCCCTATTGGCAAGCAAGGTCTATGTGTGCTCACATGTTGAAGATGAAGTCACATATTGACAAGCCGGGAGAGTTGGGTGTCAAAGTCTTGAGAAAGTTGGTTGTTCAATCACTTTCTAAGTCACATAGTGAATTTCCTTTGGGACTACTATGAAACAGACTATGACATGACCCTTAATGATCTTATCTATTTGCTTGGTACTGCTGAATCATCAATGATTTGGAGGACTGGTAAAGCAAATTTGATTAGAAGATCAACTTCCCAAACATCCATGGACATTGACAACGGTAACATTGGAAATCCAGAAAAGAAATCTCTTCCCAGTGGAAAGGGATCGGCCATAGTCAACTCGGTTGACCAAATGGTAAAGAGAAAGGTTAAGTCTGAGACAGTCTCATTCCCAAAGAGTCCATATGCTTATATTTCCAAAGGAAGGGGCATTGGTTGCAAAGCTGCCCTATTTACCTGAAAGATCATAAGGTTGGTCAAAAAGTTTGACTCTACTTCAGGTAAGTCCACTATCTAACTCTATTAAGTTCCTATTTGGAGATTTTTATTACATGATGTGACTAGGTCACATGTTGATATTTTAAGAATCAAAGAAAAGAGGAAGCTTAAAGGAAGAGTAAGTTGATTCTGATCGCGAAGATGGATTTCGATCGCATGATTCAGTGATCAGAAATTTTGAGCTGCAGCTTAAGAGTTGTGATAGATTGCTTAGGAATAGATAACAACATAGTTTTTCATATGCATTTGCATTGTAAGGATAAGTTTTTCCGCAAGTTTTAAATAAAAGAAAAGTTTCGTTTTTATTTATTTTAAATATCCTTACAGTGGCATTTGTGAAAAAATTGTTGTTTATATGATTCCATTGATAGCAACATTGGAAAATGGATTTGATTCTTTCGTTTGTGGTAGTGTCATAATTTACCAAATAAGGAAAGATTCTCATCACCCAAGTTTCAATTGGACTGAAACTTGGAATCATGCAAGTTGTATAGTATGATGAATGAAAATCTTCACTTTTGGAAAATTAAGACTAATTCCTTATTCACATGTATATGTGAGTCAAGTGAAGGACTAAGGGATCGAGTACACATTCTTGTGCACTGGTCAAGTCCACCACAAAAGATCGATAAGACTATTCGTCATGATTTACTAAAGTTTAGTAAATATGGTTATACTTACAAGTTTAAGTATAATTCTGAAGCATTGGAAAAGTTTTGATGTATGGCAGAACGAATGAGAAGAATTAAATTTGGCAGAAAGATAAAAGTTTCTCAAATCTGAAAAGATGGGAGAGTACTTTAGTATCATGTTTTATGATCATCTTAATGATTGTGAGACCATATCACAATTCATCCTCTAGGGACATCTTAGTGCATTCTTATGGCTAAGAAGAGGAGTCATGAATTATTGAAATGGTTAAATCAAGAAGGTGATACATACTTCGTTCCAAAACAAGTCTTAGAGTCATACTCCAAGATTATAATTTGAGTGACACATCTTAAAGAAGGTTTATTAACACTTGTCAAATGTAAGAGTAAAATGTGTCATACTCTTGTACATTTGAAATTGGTAAGTTGTGATGTTTTGGATAAAACAGAGACCAACTTAGGCCAATTGTGTGAAGTGTTTGTCTTGATAAGAATCCGCACTATCTCTTGAATATTTTTTTGTCAAGGAATGGGTCTTGGCAAGAGAGTATTATATGTCAAGAGGACAGTGGGAGTCTAAAAGATCCTGAAAGAGTTTCAAGAACTAATCAAGAATAAAAAATCTGGAATTTATCACTAGCGCACGACTTGAGGTTTGTAACATATCGTGTTGACATATTCCTATTTCTATGCCCATTCTAGTTAAAGTTGGCTTTGCATATGAGTTATGAGAGTTCTCAATTGGTTGCATAACAATTTGGAAGCAATGACAGGCCCTTGTGCTGCCAGGTGGCAAGAAGTTAAGACTGCACAAGTTCAGTCCATATGAATTTGTCACTAACCGTGTATTGTGATTATGGGTTTGACAAATTCACATGGAAAGGAACACATACACCATAAAATCTAAGTGTCATAAGGTTTCTCTCCAATTCATGAAAATGATGGTGACGAAATGCTTTCACTAAGAGATTTTAAGTAGATAGCAATTGTGATATTTGCTTTCTCAAATTCGTTAGTGGAGCGTGTGTGGTTAACCGACACACTAACATGGACTTGTGAGAAATGGAAAAGGTCTAAACAATAGATACTATGATTACGACATCCCTTTTCATAGTTCTGAAATTGTTTAGACACACATATGATCTATCTAAGGAAAGGTGTATGATTTTGATAAAGTTTTATCAAAGCATCTCGTATCAGAAATCTGAACTTTGTTAAGAAAGTCAATAAAGTATTGATTTCTAGAAGTCCAGCTGATTTCTGAGTACATGTCAAAGTTAGTGGAAGCATAAGTGTTATGCTAATAATCATCATGTTAGTGGGAGCATGATAATTATAATAAGTGTTGCAAGTTAGCAATGTTAGTTCTAGAAAACAAAAGTTTCAATTGGGAAAAAGTTGTTTTGCTATAATTAAGGGAGAGGAAATTATACTTCATTTCAAATCTAAAAGCTTAGATCGTGAGATTTTAATCAAATTTAGTCAAGTATATATTATACTTCCTTTCAAATCTAAAAGCTTAGATTGTGAGATTTTAATCAAATTTAGTCAAGTATATATATGAATGTTATGTTGGAATGGTTCAACATAAGGAAATTCTATATATGGGAACATTATTTGCGTTCTAAAGTTTGATTGTGATTACGACATCCCTTTTCATAATCTGAATTATGAGAACATGGCAAATAGAAATTGAAATATTATAGCAAAAGACTGGTCTAGTATCATGTCTTTATGTGAGACATCATGAATCGTGTCCCATATGCTTCAGATATAGGGTCGATTGCATGTGATATAATATTCATTTGTCCTAAATTTTTCCAAATGTCTAGATCATTAAGAGCGCAAAAGTACTATAACTAGATATGACTAATTTGATTAAGCAATTGTCGAGGACAATCTACGGTTTACCAAAGATTGGTTGCTCAGGGACAGTTGGAAGTATGGTGTTAATTTTGGAAGGACCATATTGACATATTCTGAAAAGAGGCTACTCTTATTCAGAAGTGATAGTCAAAATAGGAATATGGAAATATTCCCATAGGTGGAAGTAATTCATTAAATCTGTGTAAGATTAGGAAACTTAATGCAAGAAGGATGTTCAAAGCAATGTACTTTGAATTTGAGACTTCGTTTCCATGGAATGATCTCCATTGGAATACTCTCTAATGACTGTTGACAAGCCTTTGTGACTGTGTGCATAATAATTATGAGAGGATCAATGCATATAAGTTTAAAATCTAACAGATTTCGGTAAATGGCAGGAATTTGGAATTCTTGTATTTGCGGTAAGGGTTTGGGATTGTGAAATGAGAATCATTGGAATTATGTTCAATCGATCTATTCCATAAAGTAAAGATCATAGACAAACATAGTATGTATACTTGGTGTATGGCATGACTATTGGTTAGAAAAACATAGTGTACATGCTTGGAGCATGGGACAACTATTGTTTTAATTCAAGTATAAAGTTGATAATTTGAAACAGTATACAATTAATGATGTGTAATCAATATGGTGATAAATAAAAGGTGTTCTATTTATATTCATAAGTTCTGAGACCATATTGGATTCGATTATTCTTGTGTTTCACTTTGCATGTTTTGACTTCCAGAATAACTAGGTCATTATTCCTGAATGAATAAGTTGTTCAAACCATCCACAGTCTATAATACGTTGGAAGTAGGTAATAAGGAAAGACTGTCATGAAGCTGGTTTGTAGATGTCCAAGGTATTAGACATAGCAAGAGTTGCTACAACATTCATGAGTGCTCATAAGTTCTGAGTATTGGATTCAACCCACGCTCATTTGAATCACTTCATGGATTTTATCACGAGTGATCATGAGACGATAATATCTTATATTCTTCAAACCTAGAGATATGAGTTGTTGCCTATGAGTTGGTTATACATTGATTGTACGGAAGCGCATTGGTAACTCGATGTTATAAACGTGCCTTTGTGTATGATTCAACAAGTAGTAGAACAAGCATATGAGTCGAAGTTTATCCATTCCTTTTACCCTTGAAGGGATAAAAGCGATATATGTGGGCCCCTCGATGATTTAGTGATGACACCCCGAAGTTCTTGGCCAAGCCTGGACTGATTTGATTTGTTCAATTAGTCGGTCGTCATAAATTGGAAATCGGGAAACAACAGATGGAGAGAGAGAATGATTATAATCCATGTCTCGGTCCATATGATATCTAGAATGGAGGAATATATGATACCTTATCTAATGGACGCGTCATTGATTTGTTCAGAGTACGGCAACGACTTTAAGAGCTACGATTGCTAGTCGGGTTTTGGAGTCATACGCAATAATAGTTTTAGACTTATCCAAATGGGAGACTGTTGGATTAGTGTCTAAGTCCATAACTATAATTGGTATGTACTTGACCCGATTTGGCATGGTCCATTTGGGTTGCATGGCATCGGAACAATTGGATAGACAAAATGAGAAAAAGGATACTTATGGTTTATATTAATATATTATAAATTCTAATATATTAATATGAAATCATATTATTTAATTAGTATTGATCAAAAATTAATTTAGAATTAATCTAGTGATAAAAAATGAGCTAATTAAATATGGACTCTTATATATATATATATATATATATATATATATATATATATATATATATATATATATATATATATATATGGTGGACCAAGTTCATTTAGGTTGGGCTAAGCTTTCATGGATAGTCCATGGAGAGTTTAACCCATGGATCCTATGGAAATGAAAGGTCATAGGTATTAGGGTTTACATAAATGTAACCCTAATCCTCCACACTATATAAATAGGGATATGGTTCATGAAATGGGGTTGAGTGCTAAGCACTAGTGTGGGTACACAAAGAGGGCAAACCGATTTCATGAGTGTAAACCTAAGTATCCTTATTCTCTAGTTATTCCAAGGGTTCTTGGTGTTGTGTAAACCATTTGAGGTGCAATACTTGAGGCACTAGGCTATTAAAGGTTCAAGACTTTAAGCTTCATCAAAAGGTATGTCATTCTACTAGATTCTTGTAGTATAGTTACTTCTTATTATGCTAGTTAGGATGAAACCTTGGAATATTGAATATTTGCATGTATAATAGAGAAAACATAGATAAAAGGTTTATAGGGTTGCATGTACACCATAGGAGTGTTAGAATGCTCAAAACCCTTCAGGATCGAGGGTTGGCCGAGTGTTGTTGTTGGTTGGTGGATCCAGGTTAAACCTGAGTAGTGTCAGTAGATAGCTAAGTAGAGTTGTCGAAACCAAGTAAGAGTGAGGCCTAGTTTGGTATATGTCTGGTTGGTTCTCGTCGCGATGGTGCACCTATGTGTAGGGTTAGCATGACAGCGTTAGCAGTGCATTGAAAAGAATCTTAAGGATCAGTGATTAATTGGTTGGAACCGTACAGATAGTCGAGGTTGTATTAGTAAGTGTATAATCATCCAGTTCAATCACGGTGGTTGGATATTTTGATGGCTAAGGGAAAGAAGCCAGGGTGCGTTCGTCGCATGGGGTGGTGTTCCCGGAAAATGTTGAGTTTAGACAATAATATGGTAGTTGTTAGTACAAAGGTGATTCTCAGGATGCATCTGAAACTCGGAAAGTTCGGTCAGGCCGGTTTGTCATGGGCAAAGGATATAGAAGGGAACGATTTCGAAGACAAAATCCAATTTAAGTGGGGGAGAACTGTAATACCCCGATTTTAAAATATTACATTTTTGACCTTTGAAATGAGTTTTTTTTTTTTTTTTTTTTTTTTTTTTTTTTTTTGCAAAATGGCCGATAATGGCATTGTCGTAATTTTTGGGCAAATCAGAGTATGCTGGGTGTACCAACATTGTATGCAGGGCGTAAGGCCTTTAACGGAGCGACGCTATTTTGGAGTACGTTGGGCATATAATGCGTACGTCGGGCGTACTCCGTCTGGGAGAAAACCTTAATCTTGAGGGTTGGGACCCTATTTATTGATCTTTAAGTTTCATTTCTTCACCCGATTCTCAACCTCCATCCTTAGAAACATCTTCTCTTGCAAACCCTAGCCCCATTGTTGCACTTTGAAGCTTGATTGTGTGTTTTGTGTGTTCCAAAGGAAGAAGAAGGTGGTGGTGAAGCTTAGAAGCTAGAAGCAAGTTTAGATATGGAAGTTTTGCATCATTCTCTACTCCAGAAGGTAAAAAGTTCCCACCTTGATGAATAAGTTTCTAGATCTAGCTTGCATGATGAAAATATGAGCTTTTGTCCCAAATATGGCCTTTCTTGTGTATGTCATGTTATGGAACGTTTGGGCTGTCCTTTTGGACGTATTTCCATGTCTAGAGCCATGAAAATAAGACCTTGGCCCCTGGGATTCATTCATGCAAGCTATTAAGAGATTTAGCGGTTAAGACAAGTTAGGGTTTTGTTGTTGGGCTTGATCTAGACTTGTAGAACCATAAAGTTGGAAACTTTATGGTTTAGGATGCCATTTGGGGCTAAGACTGAAAGTTAGACATAGTTTCTTAAGGAATTAAGCCCTCAAAATGATGTTTTTAAGCCATTACGTATGATGTGTGTAACTGTAGTACGTCGGGGGTACACCTGAGGGGAGCCCGATCTGGATCGCGAGTACATGGGGCGTACGAGCCGAGTACGTTGGGTGTAGTCTGTCTGGGTTGGCTTTTCTTGATTTTGACTTGGACTAAGCTTGAATACGTTTGACTTTAGGACAAACTTGAGGTTTTTTGATTGGTTCTGCTGTTAGTGGATCCGCGGGAGCAAGCAGCGTAGAAGGGAACATATCGTGGTGCTCTCGAGTTTCTTCATTTCAGGTGACTTTTGCCTCATTGTACCGTGGGTCAAAGGCACCAATACCATCCCACTAGTTTTTAGTTATCTGTTAGTATAGGGATGCCTTAGGGAATGTATATAGTCATGTAGGATAGACCGAGGACTCTTGAAGTAGGATCTCTTACCTGTTCCTTGTTTGGTTGTGGTTCTAGAGTAAGATCACATGTCCGGGTGTCTATTTCACCTCTGATTATATACGGTCATGCATTTCTTGGATTATTGTTATTTAGTATGATGCTATGTTGTAGTGATCTGTTAGATATGTATTCTGGTATCGTGTATGCTACTATGTTGTAGTGATATGTTAGATTTGTATTCCGGTTTCAAGTATGCTGCTATGTTGTAGTGATCTGCTAGATCTGTATCTTGGTGTCGAGTATGTTGTTATGATGTAGTGATTTGTTAGATCGGTATCCTGGTATGTAGGATGCTGCTATGCTATAGTGCACAAATGGATCGGTATGTTATCTGTATTTACTGGTTATCATCCGGTGGAGCGCCCTAGGGAATGTCAGTGGTTATATAGGATAGCCTGAGAACTCTGTTGGGTTTTAGTATACTACAACATCCTATGGTGCACATACAACCCTAAATACCTTGGATCTATGTTTTTTCTATTATACATGCAAATATGAAGTTTCCAAGATATTACCCTATACTAGCATACAAATATCATATACTTGGGTAATAAAATAGATAGAATACATACCTTTTTTTGATGTAACTTGTCTTCATGAAGCTTGAGTGCCTAGTGCCCCAAGTGTGACACCTCAAATGGTTCACACAACACCATGAACACTTGGAATAACCTTGAGAATAAGGATACTTTGGTTCTCTCTAGTGAAATCGGCCTTGCCCTTTTGTGTACACACACTAGTGCCAATTTCACCAACCAAGGACATCTTTATATAGTGTCGAGATTAGGGTTAAACCCTAATACCCATGACCTTTCATTTCATATGATCCATGGGTTAAACACTCCATGGACTATCCATGAAAGCTTAGCCCAACCTAAATGAACTTGGCCCATCACACACATATATCTTAGAGTCCATATTTAATTAGTTCATTTTGATCACTTAATTAATTATAAATTAATTCTTGATCAATACTAATTAAATAATATGATTATATATTAATATATTAGAACTTATAATATATTAATATAAATCACTAATATCCTTTTTCCTCATCTTGTCTATCCAATTGTCCCGATGCCATGCAACCCAAATGGACCATGCCGGGTCGGGTCAAGTCTTACCAATTATAGTTATGGACTTAGACATTAATCCAACAGTCTCCCACTTGGATAAGTCTAAAACTATTATTGAGTATGACTTCAAACCCCGACTAGCAATCGTAGCTCTCAAAAGCTTCTGTCGAACTCTGACCTTGCCGATGAACTCTGACCTTTGTCAATGACTTGTCCATTAGATAAGGGATCATATATTCCTCCATTCTAGATATCATATGGACTGAGACATGGATTATAAATCATTCTCTCTGTCCATTTGTTGTTTCCTAATTTTCGATTTATGATGACTGACTGATTGAACAAATCAAATCAGTCCTGGCTTGGCCAAGCACTCACATGTGTCATCGCTAAATCATCGAGGGGCCCACAGATATCGCTTTTATCCCGAAGGTAAAAGGAATGGATAAACTTCGACTCATATGGCTTGTTCTACTACTTGTTAAATCATACACAAAGGCACGTTTTTTAACATCGAGTTACCAAATGCGTTTTCGTGCAATCAATGTATAACCAACTCATAGTAACAACTCATATCTCTAGGTTTGAAGAATATAAGATATTATCGTCTCATGATCACTCGTGATAAAATCCATGAAGTGATTCAAATGAGCGCGGGTTGAATCCAATACTCAGAACTTATGAGCACTCATGAGTGTTGTAGCACCACTTTGTCCACCAACTTGGACCTCTACAAACCAACCCATGACGGTCTTGATTCATATCTACTTCCAACATATGACCGACTGTGGATGGTTTGAATAACTTAATCATTCAGGAAGAGCGACTTAGTTATTCTGGAAGTCAAAACATGCAAAGTGAAACACAAGAATAAATGAATCAAATATGGTATCAAACCCTATGAATATAAATAAACACTTTTATTTATCACCATACTGATTACTCATTATTCATTGTTTCGGTTTTATCAACTTTATACGTGAATTAAAAACACTAGTTGTCCCATGCTCCAAGCATGTACACTATGTTTTTCTTAAACAATAGTTTTGCCATACACCAAGTATGCACTCTATGTTTGTCTATGATCCTTACTTTGTGAAATAAACCAATTGAACATAATTTCAATGATTCTAATTTCACACTCCCAAATCCTCATCGAAAAATGTGAGAATTTCAAATTCCTATCATTTATCGAAATCTGTTTAGATTTTAAACTTATATGCACTGACCCTCCTGTAATGAATATGTACAAAGTCACAAAGACTTGTCAACAGTCATTATAAGGTATTCCAATGGAGATCAACTCCATGGAAACTAAGTCTCATATTCAAAGTACATTGCTTTGGACATGCTTCTTGTATTATGTTTTCTAATCTTACACAGATAACTTCCACCTATGGAGACAACTCCATATCCTCATTTTGACTATCACTTCTGAATAAGAGATGCCTCTTTTCAGAATATGTCAATATGCTCCTTCCAAAATTAGCACTATACTTCCAACTGTCCCTGAGCAACCAATCTTTGGTAAACCTCAGATTGTCCTCGACAATTGCTTAATCATTTTAGTCATATCCAATTCTAGACCTTTTCCCTTCTTAATGCCTCTGGGCATTTGGAAAAATTTAGAAATGACAAATGTTATAGCACATGCAATCGATCCTGTACCCAAAGCAAATGGTACACGATTCATGATGTCTCACATAAAGACATGATTCTAGACCAGTCTTTTTCTACAATATTTTTATTTGCCATGTTTTCAAAATTTGACTATGAAGAGGGATGCCGTAATCATAATCGAATTTTGAGAACGCAATATATAGAATTTCCTTAAGTTGAACCAATCCAACATGAAATTCATATATATATTCTTGACAAAAGATGATTAAGGTCTCAATCTAAGCCTTTAGAACTGAAATGAAGTATATCCTCTCCCTTAATTATAGCAAAACAACTTTTGCAATCCCTGCAGCCTCACGAATTGAAACTTTTGTTTTCTATAATTAACATTGCTAACTTGCAACACTAACAATAATTATCATGCTCCCACTAACATGATGATTATTAGCATAACACTTATGCTCCCACTAGCTTTGACATGTACTCAGAAATCAGCTGGACTTCTAGAAATCAATACTTTATTGACTTCCTTACCAAAGTTCAGATTTCTGATACGAGATGCTTTGATAAAACTTTATCAAAATCATACACCTTTCCTTAGATAGCATGCATGTGTGTCTAAACAATTTCAGAACTATGAAAAGGGATGCCGTAATCATAGTCTCAATTGTTTAGACCTTTTGCCATCTGCTTAAAATCTATTTGGTGGAAGTGTTTCCTCACCATCATTTTCATGAATCGGAGAGAAACCTTATGACCCTTAGATTTTATGGTGTATGTGTTCTTATCCATGTGAATCGTCAAAACCATAGTCACAAGACAAGGATAATGACAAATCCAAACTCATATGGACTGAACTTATGCAATCTTAACTTCTTGCCACCTGGCAGTACAGGGCCTGCCATTGCTTCCAAGTTGTTATGCAACCAATTGAGAACTCTAAGAACTCATATGCAAAACCAACTTTAACTAGAATGGGCACAAAAATAGAAGTATGTCAACACGATAGGTTATAAACCTCAAGTCGTGTGCTAGTGAAGAACCTCAGGTTTTACTCTTGATTAGTTCTTGAGACTTTCAAGACCTTTAAGACTCCCACTGTCCTCTTGATATATAAGACTCTCTTGTCAAATATTCAAGGGATAGTGCAGATTCTTTATGAAGACAAACACTTCACACAATTGGCCTTAGTTGGTCTTTGTTTAATCCAAAACATCACAACTTACCAACTTCAAATGTACAAGAGTAGGACACTTTTACTCTTACATTTGACAAGTGTTATAAACCTTTCTTGAAGATATGTCACTCAACTTATAATCTTGGAGTATGACTCTAAGACTTGTTTTGAAACGAAGTATGACTCATCTTCTTGATTTAACCATTTCAACAATTCATGACTCCTCTTCTTAGTCATAAGAATGCACTAAGATGTCCTTAGAAGACCAATTGTGATGTGGTTCTTAAATCATTAAGATGATCACAAAACATGATACTAAAGTACTCTCCCATCTTTTCAGATTTGGGAAACTTTTATCTTTCTGCCTAATTTGATTCTTCTCATTCGTTCTGCCATACATTGAGACTTTTCCAATGTTTCAGAATTATACTTAATCTTGTAAGTATAACCATATTTACTAAACTTTAGTAAATCATGACGAATAGTCTTATCGATCTTTGTGGTGGACTTGACCAGTGCACAAGAATGTTTACTCGATCCCTTTAGTCCTTTACTTGATTCACACATCCATGTGAACAAGTCTTAATTTTCCAATGCTTGAAAGTTCACATTCATCATACTATTTAACTTGCATGATTCCAAGTTTCTATCCAACTGAAGCCTTGGGAATGAGAATCTTTCCTTATTTGGTAAATTATGACACTACCACAAATGAAAGAATCAAGTCCATTTTTTTTCTAAATATTGCTATTAATGGAATCATATAAACAACCATTTTTTACAAATGCCACGTGTAAGGATATTTTAAAATAAATATAAAATTAAAACCTTTTATTTTATTTCAAAACTTTGCGGAAAAAACTTATCCTTACAGTGCAAATGCATATGAAAAACTTGTTGTTATCTATTCCTAAGCAATATATCATAACTCCTAAGTAACAGCTTCAATGATTTAGCGATGACACATGTAAGTGCTTGGCCAAGCCAGGACTGATTTGATTTGTTCAATCAGTCAGTCATCATAAATCGAAAATCGGGAAACAACAAATGGACAGAGAGAATGATTATAATCCATGTCTCAGTCCATATGATATCTAGAATGGAGGAATATATGATCCCTTATCTAATGGACAAGTCATTGACAAGGTCAGAGTTCGACAGCGACTTTAAGAGCTACGATTGCCAGTTAGGTTTTGAAGTCATACTCAATAATAGTTTTAGACTTATCCAAGTGGGAGATTGTTGGATTAATGTCTAAGTCCATAACTATATTTGGTATGTACTTGACCCGACCCGGCATGGTCCATTTGGGTTGCACTTCACCGGCACAATTTATATGGATAGTCTTTTGAGAATAGTATATTTATGATTTATATTAATATATTATAAGTTCTAATATATTAATATGGAATCATATTATTTAATTAGTATTGATCAAGAATTAATTTAGAATTAATTAAGTGATCAAAAAGAACTAATTAAATATGGACTCTTATATATATGGAATGGGCCAAGTTCATTTAGGTTGGGCTAAGCTTTCATGGATGGTCCATGGAGCTTTTAACCCATGGATCCTATGTAAATGAAAGGTCATGGGTATTAGGGTTTACATGGATGTAACCCTAATCCTCCATAATATATAAAGGGGTCCTTGGCTCACAAAATTGGCACAAGTGTGTGAAAATAAGAGTGGGCCGATTTTAGTGTGGATACATATTCTCTCAAGTTCTTCCAAGGTGTTTTGGTGATTTGTGATTACATTTGAGGCTTCCACACTATTGGGGCTAAGCTCTTAAAGCTTGAAGACATCAAGCTACATCAAAAGGTATGTCATCTAACTAGAACTTTGTAGTATAGGTGCTTCATAATATGCTAGTTAGGATGAAACCTTGGAATAGTTAATATTTGCATGCATAATAGAGAAAACATAGATCCAAGTTTTATAGGGTTGCATGTACACCATAGGAGTGTTAGAATGCTCAAAACCCAACAGTGGTGTCAGAGCCATGGGTTGTTTTCTGTTATATTGATGCAAAAATTTTATTTTCAAGTTGAAAAAAAAGGAAAAAAAAACATGACGTTTGTCAAATTTTAAGATAATTACTTGTTTTGTGAAAAACGAATTATTTGTAAAATTTGAATCATTTGTTATATGAGTTAAATTAGGTCAAATTTAGTAAATGATAAAATGATATGATTATTTTATTAGTTTTAAAAGTTTGATCTAAATGTTTTAAGGAGTTACATATTTTGTCATAAAATTTTGGAGCTCAAAAGTTTTTTTTAAAGTTGTGATCTTAAGGGTTTTTGAAACTTCCATAAGTTATGGATATGAAAGTTTTTTTTAAAAAAAAAAATTGATTCAAAGTTTTTATGGAGTTACAAAATTTGGTGTTAATATTTTAAAGAATTCCATAACTTGTTCTTAAGTTATGGAACATGGAAAGTTTCATCATAAAACACCATTAATTCCATAAGTTATGGAATCCAAAGGTTTTCAAGAGTTACAAAACTTGCCCTCAAGTTTTGGAATTTGGAAAAAGTTTTTTATGATAAAAAAAAAGAATTGAATTTTAAAACTCTTGGGTTCATAACTTAAACAATTAATTAAATGATTTTAATTTTGAATTTAATAATTGGAATTATGATGTTTTTTTTGAATAATTCAATTAACTCTTACGGACTTTATTAATAGATAATTAAAGTGTTTAATTAAAAGAGAATTAATAATTCCATAATGACATGGTTTAAATTTAATTAAATTAAGAGTATAGTTTAATTAATAGATTAAACCATCAAGTATTTTAAATGTCTAAAATACACATTATAATATTAAAAGTTTAATATATTATATGTATAAGAGCAAGTCGTCTTACCATTAGTAGACCTCATTCACGAAGCCGGTTTATAAGGGGGTATATGGTTACTGCCTATAAAATGGCAGTTTAATGGGTGTCCACTCTCACCCACCGCTTCCTTGACTGGTGGAAGGTCGTTAGCCGAACAGGTAGGACAAAGACTATAATTCTCCCTTCATTATAAGTATAATGATAAATACTAAGTAACTAAACACTTATAAATTCCCAATCTTAGTTACTTAGGAAAATGTGAATAAGATGCTAATCCATGAAATTACACTTTGCACTTTGTTTAAGCTGTTAGTGGAGCGTGTGTGGTTAACCGGCACACTAACCTGGACTTAACAAGGTAGGCAAAGGGTAACTTAATGTTTATCATAGTATCGTTGGAGCGTGTGTGGCTAACCGGCACATCGATTGAGGGGTAAATATTAAGGATACCAAGTATACTTGCATGGTTACTTCACACCTTGTTTTGTGATCCTCAGCATCCCAGTCACAAAACCTGAAGGGCACACTCGAGATTGAAACATGCCATTGAAAAGTTCAATGAATCTCAAAAGAATCTAGGAGTTTCAAAACCAATTAAAACCTAATAATACATTTCGTTTATCTTGGTGGAAATTGGTGAATCGTCATTTACCTACCTTCAAATATTTTATCGCTTGGATTACGGCATCCCTCTTCCAAGTTATAAAATAGTTTGTTGGGTCCTAGCCTTAATATATCATATTGGGTGTTATATTAAGGACTTAAATCAACTTTACGTGAATTTCTCCCATTGTTGATGTCTGGTTTAGAAAACAATGATCTTCCCAAACCAAGCTTTCCTAATGAATATGACTTCCCGAGTTTGGCTCATGGAAGTCATACTTCTCTTCCTCCACCTCCTCCAATTATTCTCCCTAACCCACAAGTTCAAGGTCACTCAAGCCCTAATGGCAAGCAAGGTCTATGTGTGATCACATCTTAGAGATGAAGTCACATATTGACAAGCCGGGAGAGTTGGGTGTCAAAGTCTTAAGAAAGTTGGATGTTCAATCACTTTCTAAGTCACATAGTGAGTTCCTTTGGGACTACTATGAAACAGACTATGACATGAACCTTAATGATCATATCTACTTGCTTGGTGCTGCTGAATCAGCAATGATTTGGAACGATAGTAAAGCAAATTTGATTAGAAGATCAACTTCCCAAAAACTTTATGGACAGTGACAATGGTGACACTGGAAATCCAGAAAAAGCATTCTCTTTCCAATGGAAAGGGATTGGCCATAGTCAACCCGGTTGACCAAATGGTAAAGAGAAAGGCTAAGTCTGAGATAGTCCCATTACCAAAGGGTCCATATGTTTATTTTGCCAAAGGAAGGGGCGTTGATTGCAAAGCTGCCAAATTTACCTAAGGATGTTAAAGTCAATAAGTTTGACTCTACATCAGGTAGAGCCCATTATCTAACTCTGTTAAGTTCTATTCTGAGATCCTCATTACATGATGTGACTGGGTCACATGTTGATGTTTTAAGAATCAAAGAATAGAGATAAATCTTAAAGGAAGTATATGCTGATTCTGATCGCGAAGGTGGATTTCGATCGCATCAGAATTTTGAGCAGTTGCTTAAGAAGTTATGATATATTGCTAAGGAATAGATAACAACAATTTTCCATGTGGATTGTAAGGATAAGTTTTTCCGCAAAGTTTTAAAATAAAAGAAAATTGTTTAATTTTATTTATTTGAAGTATCCTTACAATGACATTTGTGGAAAATTGTTGCTTATATGATTCCACTGACAGCAATATTGGAAAATGGATTTGATTCTTTCATTTGTGGTAGTGTCTAAATTTACCAAATCAGGAAAGTTCCTCATCACCCAAGTTTCAATTGGACCGAAACTTGGAATCATGCAAGTTGAATAGTATGATGAATGAAAACTTTCAAGCATTGGAAAATCAAGACTAATTACTTGTTCACATGGATGTGTGAGTCAAGTGAAGGACTAAAGGGATCGAGTACACATTCTTGTGCACTGGTCATGTCCACCACAAAGCTCGTTAAGACTATTTGATTTACTAAAGTTTAGTAAATATGGTTATACTTACAAGTTTAAGTATAATTCTGAAACATTGGAAAAGTCTCAATGTATGGCAGAACGAATGGGAAGAATCAAATTAGGCAGAAAGATAAAAGTTTCTCAAATCTAAAAAGATGGGAGAGTACTTTAGTATCATGTTTGTGATCATCTTAATGATTTAGAAATCATATCACAATTAGTCCTCTAAAGGTCATCTTAGTGCATTCTTATGACTAAGAAGAGGAGTCATGAATTGTTGAAATGGTTAGATCAGGAAGATGAGTCATACTTCGTTCCAAAACAAATCTTAGAGTCATACTCCAAGATTGTAACTTGAGTGACATATCTTAAAGAAAGGTTTAAAACACTTGTCAAATGTAAGAGTAAAAGTGTCCTACTCTTGTACATTTGAAAATTGGTAAGTTGTGTTGTTTTGGATAAAACAAAGACCAACTAAGGCCAATTGTGTGAAGTGTTTGTCTTGATAAAGAATCCGCACTATCTCTTGAATATTTGGCAAGATAGTCTTATATGTCAAGAGGATAGTGGGAGTCTTAAAGATCCTAAAAAGAATTTCAAGAACTAATCAAGAATAAAACCTGAGGTTCTTCACTAGCACACGACTTGAGGTTTATAACCTATCGTGTTGACATATTCTGTGCCCATTCCAGTTAAAGTTGGCTTTACATAGGAGTTCTGAAAGTTCTCAATTGGTTGCATAACAACTTGGAAGCAATGGCAGGCCCTGTACTGCCAGGTGGCAAGAAGTTAAGATTGCATAAGTTCAGTCCATATGAGTTTGGATTTGTCATTATCCTTGTCTTGTGACTATGGTTTTGACGATTCACATGGATAAGAACACATACACCATAAAATCTAAGGGTCATAAGGTTTATCTCCGATTCATGAAAATGATGGTGAGGAAACACTTCCACCAAGTAGATTTGAAGCAGATGGCAAAAGGTCTAAACAATTGAGACTATGATTACGTCATCCCTTTTCATAGTTCTGAAATTGTTTAGACACACATGCATGCTATCTAAGGAAAGGTGTATGATTTTGATAAAGTTTTATCAAAGCATCTCGTATCAGAAATCTGAACTTTGGTAAGAAAGTCAATAAAGTATTGATTTCTAGAAGTCCAGCTGATTTCTGAGTACATGTCAAAGCTAGTGGGAGCATAAGTGTTATGCTAATAATCATCATGTTAGTGGGAGCATGATAATTATTGTTAGTGTTGCAAGTTAGCAATGTTAATTATAGAAAACAAAAGTTTCAATTCGTGAGGCTGCAGGGATTGAAAAAGTTGTTTTGCTATAATTAAGGGAGAGGATATACTTCATTTTAGTTCTAAAGGTTTAGATTGAGACCTTAATCATCTTTAGTCAAGAATATATATATGCTTTTCATGTTGGATTGGTTCAACTTAAGGAAATTCTATATATTGCGTTCTCAAAATTCGATTATGATTACGGCATCCCTCTTCATAGTCAAATTTTGAAAACATGGCAAATAAAAATATTGTAGCAAAAGACTGGTCTAGAATCATGTCTTTATGTGAGACATCATGAATCGTGTACCATTTGCTTTGGGTACAGGATCGATTGCATGTGCTATAATATTTGTCATTTCTAAATTTTTCCAAATGCCCAGAGGCATTAAGAAGGGAAAAGGTCTAGAATTGGATATGACTAAAATGATTAAGCAATTGTCGAGGACAATCTGAGGTTTACCAAAGATTGGTTGCTCAGGGACAGTTGGAAGTATAGTGCTAATTTTGGAAGGACCTTATTGACATATTCTGAAAAGAGGCATCTCTTATTCAGAAGTGATAGTCAAAATGAGAATATGGAGTTGTCTCCATAGGTGGAAGTTATCTGTGTAAGATTAGAAAACTTAATGCAAGAAGCATGTCCAAAGCAATGTACTTTGAATATGAGACTTAGTTTCCATGGATTTGATCTCCATTGGAATACCTTATAATGACTGTTGACAAGTCTTTGTGACTTTGTACATATTCATTACAGGAGGGTCAGTGCATATAAGTTTAAAATCTAAACAGATTTCGATAAATGATAGGAATTTGAAACTCTCACATTTTTCGATAAGGATTTGGGAGTGTGAAATTAGAATCATTGAAATTATGTTCAATTGGTTTATTTCACAAAGTAAGGATCATAGACAAACATAGAGTGCATACTTGGTGTATGGCAAAGCTATTGTTTAAGAAAAACATAGTGTACATGCTTGGAGCATGGGACAACTAGTGTTTTTAATTCAAGTATAAAGTTGATAAAACCGAAACAATGAATAATGAGTAATCAGTATGGTGATAAATAAAAGTGTTTATTTATATTCATAGGGTTTGATACCATATTTGATTCATTTATTCTTGTTTTTCACTTTGCATGTTTTGACTTCCAGAATAACTAAGTCGCTCTTCCTGAATGATTAAGTTATTCAAACCATCCACAGTCGGTCATATGTTGGAAGTAGATATGAATCAAGACTGTCATGGGTTGGTTTGTAGAGGTCCAAGTTGGTGGACAAAGTGGTGCTACAACACTCATGAGTGCTCATAAGTTCTGAGTATTGGATTCAACCCACGCTCATTTGAATCACTTCATGGATTTTATCACGAGTGATCATGAGACGATAATATCTTATATTCTTAAAACCTAGAGATATGAGTTGTTACTATGAGTTGGTTATACATTGATTGCACGAAAACGCATTGGTAACTCGATGTTATAAAACATGCCTTTGTGTATGATTCAACAAGTAGTAGAACAAGCCATATGAGTCGAAGTTTATCCATTCCTTTTACCTTCGGGATAAAAGCGATATCTGTGGGCCCCTCGATGATTTAGCGATGACACATGTAAGTGCTTGGCCAAGCCAGGACTGATTTGATTTGTTCAATCAGTCAGTCATCATAAATCGAAAATCGGGAAACAACAAATGGACAGAGAGAATGATTATAATCCATGTCTCAGTCCATATTATATCTAGAATGGAGGAATATATGATCCCTTATCTAATGGACAAGTCATTGACAAGGTCAGAGTTCGACAGCGACTTTAAGAGCTACGATTGCCAGTTAGGTTTTGAAGTCATACTCAATAATAGTTTTAGACTTATCCAAGTGGGAGATTGTTGGATTAATTTCTAAGTCCATAACTATATTTGGTATGTACTTGACCCGACCCGGCATGGTCCATTTGGGTTGCACTTCACCGGCACAATTTATATGGATAGTCTTTTGAGAATAGTATATTTATGATTTATATTAATATATTATAAGTTCTAATATATTAATATGGAATCATATTATTTAATTAGTATTGATCAAGAATTAATTTAGAATTAATTAAGTGATCAAAAAGAACTAATTAAATATGGACTCTTATATATATGGAATGGGCCAAGTTCATTTAGGTTGGGCTAAGCTTTCATGGATGGTCCATGGAGCTTTTAACCCATGGATCCTATGTAAATGAAAGGTCATGGGTATTAGGGTTTACATGGATGTAACCCTAATCCTCCATAATATATAAAGGGGTCATTGGCTCACAAAATTGGCACAAGTGTGTGAAAATAAGAGTGGGCCGATTTTAGTGTGCATACATATTCTCTCAAGTTCTTCCAAGGTGTTTTGGTGATTTGTGATTCCATTTGAGGCTTCCACACTATTGGGGCTAAGCTCTTAAAGCTTGAAGACATCAAGCTACATCAAAAGGTATGTCATCTAACTAGAACTTTGTAGTATAGGTGCTTCATAATATGCTAGTTAGGATGAAACCTTGGAATAGTTAATATTTGCATGCATAATAGAGAAAACATAGATCCAAGGTTTATAGGGTTGCATGTACACCATAGGAGTGTTAGAATGCTCAAAACCCAACAGTGGTGTCAGAGCCATAGGTTGTTTTCTGTTATATTGATGCAAATGTTTTATTTTCAAGTTGAAAAAAAAGGAAAAAAAAACATGACGTTTGTCAAATTTTAAGATAATTACTTGTTTTGTGAAAAACGAATTATTTGTAAAATTTGAATCATTTGTTATATGAGTTGAATTAGGTTAAATTTAGTAAATGATAAAATGATATGATTATTTTATTAGTTTTAAAAGTTTGATCTAAATGTTTTAAGGAGTTACATATTTTGTCATAAAATTTTGGAGCTCAAAAGTTTTTTTTAAAGTTGTGATCTTAAGGGTTTTTGAAACTTCCATAAGTTATGGATATGAAAGTTTTTTTTTAAAAAAAAATTGATTCAAAGTTTTTATGGAGTTACAAAATTTGGTGTTAATGTTTTAAACAATTCCATAACTTGTTCTTAAGTTATGGAACATGGAAAGTTTCATCATAAAACACCATTAATTCCATAAGTTATGAAACCCAAAGGTTTTCAAGAGTTACAAAACTTGCCCTCAAGTTTTGGAATTTGGAAAAAGTTTTTTATGATAAAAAAAAAAGAATTGAATTTTAAAACTCTTGGGTTCATAACTTAAACAATTAATTAAATGGTTTTAATTTTGAATTTAATAATTGGAATTATGATGTTTTTATTGAATAATTCAATTAACTCTTATGGACTTTATTAATAGATAATTAAAGTGTTTAATTAAAAGAGAATTAATAATTCCATAATGACATGGTTTAAATTTAATAAAATTAAGAGTATAGTTTAATTAATAGATTAAACCACCAAGTATTTTAAATGTCTAAAATACACCCTTATACTATTATAATATTAAAAGTTTAATATATTATATGTATAAGAGCAAGTCGTCTTACCATTAGTAGGCCTCATTCACGAAGCCGGTTTATAAGGGGGGTATAAGGTTACCGCCTATAAAATGGCAGTTTAATGGGTGTCCACTCTCACCCACCGCTTCCTTGACTGGTGGAGGGTCGTTAGCCGAACAGGTAGGACAAGGACTATAATTCTCCCTTCATTATAAGTATAATGATAAATACTAAGTAACTAAACACTTATAAATTCCCAATTTTAGTTACTTAGGAAAATGTGAATAAGGTGCTAATCCATGAAATTACACTTTGCACTTTGTTTAAGCTGTTAGTGGAGCGTGTGTGGTTAACCGGCACACTAACCTGGACTTAACAAGGTAGGCAAAGGGTAACTTAATGTTTATCATAGTATCGTTGGAGCGTGTGTGGCTAACCGGCACATCGATTGAGGGGTAAATATTAAGGGTACCAAGTATACTTGCATGGTTACTTCACACCTTGTTTTGTGATCCTCAGCATCCCAGTCACAAAACCTGAAGGGCACACTCGAGATTGAAACATGCCATTGAAAAGTTCAATGAATCTCAAAAGAATCTAGGAGTTTCAAAACCAATTAAAACCTAATAATACATTTCGTTTATCTTGGTGGAAATTGGTGAATCGTCATTTACCTACCTTCAAATATTTTATCGCTTGGATTACGGCATCCCTCTTCCAAGTTATAAAATAGTTTGTTGGGTCCTAGCCTTAATATATCATATTGGGTGTTATATTAAGGACTTAAATCAACTTTACGTGAATTTCTCCCATTGTTGATGTCTGGTTTAGACAACAATGATCTTCCCAAACCAAGCTTTCCTAATGAATATGACTTCCCGAGTTTGGCTCATGGAAGTCATACTTCTCTTCCTCCACCTCCTCCAATTATTCTCCCTAACCCACAAGTTCAAGGTCACTCAAGCCCTAATGGCAAGCAAGGTCTATGTGTGATCACATCTTAGAGATGAAGTCACATATTGACAAGCCGGGAGAGTTGGGTGTCAAAGTCTTGAGAAAGTTGGATGTTCAATCACTTTCTAAGTCACATAGTGAGTTCCTTTGGGACTACTATGAAACAGACTATGACATGAACCTTAATGATCATATCTACTTGCTTGGTGCTGCTGAATCAGCAATGATTTGGAACGATAGTAAAGCAAATTTGATTAGAAGATCAACTTCCCAAAAACTTTATGGACAGTGACAATGGTGACACTGGAAATCCAGAAAAAGCATTCTCTTTCCAATGGAAAGGGATTGGCCATAGTCAACCCGGTTGACCAAATGGTAAAGAGAAAGGCTAAGTCTGAGATAGTCCCATTACCAAAGGGTCCATATGTTTATTTTGCCAAAGGAAGGGGCGTTGATTGCAAAGCTGCCAAATTTACCTAAGGATGTTAAAGTCAATAAGTTTGACTCTACATCAGGTAGAGCCCATTATCTAACTCTGTTAAGTTCTATTCTGAGATCCTCATTACATGATGTGACTGGGTCACATGTTGATGTTTTAAGAATCAAAGAATAGAGATAAATCTTAAAGGAAGTATATGCTGATTCTGATCGCGAAGGTGGATTTCGATCGCATCAGAATTTTGAGCAGTTGCTTAAGAAGTTATGATATATTGCTAAGGAATAGATAACAACAATTTTCCATGTGGATTGTAAGGATAAGTTTTTCCGCAAAGTTTTAAAATAAAAGAAAATTGTTTAATTTTATTTATTTGAAGTATCCTTACAATGACATTTGTGGAAAATTGTTGCTTATATGATTCCACTGACAGCAATATTGGAAAATGGATTTGATTCTTTCATTTGTGGTAGTGTCTAAATTTACCAAATCAGGAAAGTTCCTCATCACCCAAGTTTCAATTGGACCGAAACTTGGAATCATGCAAGTTGAATAGTATGATGAATGAAAACTTTCAAGCATTGGAAAATCAAGACTAATTACTTGTTCACATGGATGTGTGAGTCAAGTGAAGGACTAAAGGGATCGAGTACACATTCTTGTGCACTGGTCATGTCCACCACAAAGCTCGTTAAGACTATTTGATTTACTAAAGTTTAGTAAATATGGTTATACTTACAAGTTTAAGTATAATTCTGAAACATTGGAAAAGTCTCAATGTATGGCAGAACGAATGGGAAGAATCAAATTAGGCAGAAAGATAAAAGTTTCTCAAATCTAAAAAGATGGGAGAGTACTTTAGTATCATGTTTGTGATCATCTTAATGATTTAGAAATCATATCACAATTAGTCCTCTAAAGGTCATCTTAGTGCATTCTTATGACTAAGAAGAGGAGTCATGAATTGTTGAAATGGTTAGATCAGGAAGATGAGTCATACTGCGTTCCAAAACAATTCTTAGAGTCATACTCCAAGATTGTAACTTGAGTGACATATCTTAAAGAAAGGTTTAAAACACTTGTCAAATGTAAGAGTAAAAGTGTCCTACTCTTGTACATTTGAAAATTGGTAAGTTGTGTTGTTTTGGATAAAACAAAGACCAACTAAGGCCAATTGTGTGAAGTGTTTGTCTTGATAAAGAATCCGCACTATCTCTTGAATATTTGGCAAGATAGTCTTATATGTTAAGAGGATAGTGGGAGTCTTAAAGATCCTAAAAAGAATTTCAAGAACTAATCAAGAATAAAACCTGAGGTTCTTCACTAGCACACGACTTGAGGTTTATAACCTATCGTGTTGACATATTCTGTGCCCATTCCAGTTAAAGTTGGCTTTGCATAGGAGTTCTGAAAGTTCTCAATTGGTTGCATAACAACTTGGAAGCAATGGCAGGCCCTGTACTGCCAGGTGGCAAGAAGTTAAGATTGCATAAGTTCACTCCATATGAGTTTGGATTTATCATTATCATTGTCTTGTGACTATGGTTTTGACGATTCACATGGATAAGAACACATACACCATAAAATCTAAGGGTCATAAGGTTTCTCTCCGATTCATGAAAATGATGGTGAGGAAACACTTCCACCAAGTAGATTTGAAGCAGATGGCAAAAGGTCTAAACAATTGAGACTATGATTACGGCATCCCTTTTCATAGTTCTGAAATTGTTTAGACACACATGCATGCTATCTAAGGAAAGGTGTATGATTTTGATAAAGTTTTATCAAAGCATCTCGTATCAGAAATCTGAACTTTGGTAAGAAAGTCAATAAAGTATTGATTTCTAGAAGTCCAGCTGATTTCTGAGTACATGTCAAAGCTAGTGGGAGCATAAGTGTTATGCTAATAATCATCATGTTAGTGGGAGCATGATAATTATTGTTAGTGTTGCAAGTTAGCAATGTTAATTATAGAAAACAAAAGTTTCAATTCGTGAGGCTGCAGGGATTGAAAAAGTTGTTTTGCTATAATTAAGGGAGAGGATATACTTCATTTTAGTTCTAAAGGCTTAGATTGAGACCTTAATCATCTTTAGTCAAGAATATATATATGAATTTCATGTTGGATTGGTACAACTTAAGGAAATTCTATATATTGCGTTCTCAAAATTCGATTATGATTACGGCATCCCTCTTCATAGTCAAATTTTGAAAACATGGCAAATAAAAATATTGTAGCAAAAGACTGGTCTAGAATCATGTCTTTATGTGAGACATCATGAATCGTGTACCATTTGCTTTGGGTACAGGATCGATTGCATGTGCTATAATATTTGTCATTTCTAAATTTTTCCAAATGCCCAGAGGCATTAAGAAGGGAAAAGGTCTAGAATTGGATATGACTAAAATGATTAAGCAATTGTCGAGGACAATCTGAGGTTTACCAAAGATTGGTTGCTCAGGGACAGTTGGAAGTATAGTGCTAATTTTGGAAGGACCTTATTGACATATTCTGAAAAGAGGCATCTCTTATTCAGAAGTGATAGTCAAAATGAGAATATGGAGTTGTCTCCATAGGTGGAAGTTATCTGTGTAAGATTAGAAAACTTAATGCAAGAAGCATGTCCAAAGCAATGTACTTTGAATATGAGACTTAGTTTCCATGGAGTTGATCTCCATTGGAATACCTTATAATGACTGTTGACAAGTCTTTGTGACTTTGTACATATTCATTACAGGAGGGTCAGTGCATATAAGTTTAAAATCTAAACAGATTTCGATAAATGATAGGAATTTGAAATTCTCACATTTTTCGATAAGGATTTGGGAGTGTGAAATTAGAATCATTGAAATTATGTTCAATTGGTTTATTTCACAAAGTAAGGATCATAGACAAACATAGAGTGCATACTTGGTGTATGGCAAAGCTATTGTTTAAGAAAAACATAGTGTACATGCTTGGAGCATGGGACAACTAGTGTTTTTAATTCACGTATAAAGTTGATAAAACCGAAACAATGAATAATGAGTAATCAGTATGGTGATAAATAAAAGTGTTTATTTATATTCATAGGGTTTGATACCATATTTGATTCATTTATTCTTGTTTTTCACTTTGCATGTTTTGACTTCCAGAATAACTAAGTCGCTCTTCCTGAATGATTAAGTTATTCAAACCATCCACAGTCGGTCATATGTTGGAAGTAGATATGAATCAAGACTGTCATGGGTTGGTTTGTAGAGGTCCAAGTTGGTGGACAAAGTGGTGCTACAACACTCATGAGTGCTCATAAGTTCTGAGTATTGGATTCAACCCACGCTCATTTGAATCACTTCATGGATTTTATCACGAGTGATCATGAGACGATAATATCTTATATTCTTAAAACCTGGAGATATGAGTTGTTACTATGAGTTGGTTATACATTGATTGCACGAAAACGCATTGGTAACTCGATGTTATAAAACATGCCTTTGTGTATGATTCAACAAGTAGTAGAACAAGCCATATGAGTCGAAGTTTATCCATTCCTTTTACCTTCGGGATAAAAGCGATATCTGTGGGCCCCTCGATGATTTAGCGATGACACATGTGAGTGCTTGGCCAAGCCAGGACTGATTTGATTTGTTCAATCAGTCAGTCATCATAAATCGAAAATCGGAAAACAACAATTGGACAGAGAGAATGATTATAATCCATGTCTCAGTCCATATGATATCTAGAATGGAGGAATATATGATCCCTTATCTAATGGACAAGTCATTGACAAGGTCAGAGTTCGACAGCGGCTTTAAGAGCTACGATTGCCAGTTAGGTTTTGAAGTCATACTCAATAATAGTTTTAGACTTATCCAAGTGGGAGATTGTTGGATTAATGTCTAAGTCCATAACTATATTTGGTATGTACTTGACCCGACCCGGCATGGTCCATTTAGGTTGCACTTCACCCGTACAATTTATATGGATAGTCTTTTGAGAATAGTATATTTATGATTTATATTAATATATTATAAGTTCTAGTATATTAATATGGAATCATATTATTTAATTAGTATTGATCAAGAATTAATTTAGAATTAATTAAGTGATCAAAAAGAACTAATTAAATATGGACTCTTATATATATGGAATGGGCCAAGTTCATTTAGGTTGGGCTAAGCTTTCATGGATGGTCCATGGAGCTTTTAACCCATGGATCCTATGTAAATGAAAGGTCATGGGTATTAGGGTTTACATGGATGTAACCCTAATCCTCCATAATATATAAAGGGGTCCTTGGTTCACAAAATTGGCACAAGTGTGTGAAAATAAGAGTGGGCCGATTTTAGTGTGCATACATATTCTCTCAAGTTCTTCCAAGGTGTTTTGGTGATTTGTGATTCCATTTGAGGCTTTCACACTATTGGGGCTAAGCTCTTAAAGCTTGAAGACATCAAGCTACATCAAAAGGTATGTCATCTAACTAGAACTTTGTAGTATAGGTGCTTCATAATATGCTAGTTAGGATGAAACCTTGGAATAGTTAATATTTGCATATATAATAGAGAAAACATAGATCTAAGGTTTATAGGGTTGCATGTACACCATAGGAGTGTTAGAATGCTCAAAACCCAACACAAGATACCCGGTGCAGCCCGACTATAAGCTGAAGGCACAAAGGCTCTGGTAGAGCGGTTGGGTTGAGGTGGTAGGCCAACAAACCCTGGGTATTCTAGCCTGGTGGATGAGTGGACCCGATTCATGATTGTATGTTTATCGTATGAGGTATTTTGGGATAAACTCACTAAGCTTTATGCTTACCCTGTTGTTTATGGTTTCAGGTATCATCGGTGATTTCGGGAAGACGAAGGCAGGACTGTACACACTCATCAACAACATTAAGGATTTCGTGTTTTCCAAGATACTCTGATTTTTAATAAATGTAATTTGAAATAAACGGTTTTCTTAATAATGGTATTATAAATTGGAAAGTTTTTACCTTAATAAAAATAAAAATTTTGGTTGTGAAAAATGGGATGTTACAGTTTGATGAAAAACACAACTATATTATGTATCAAGATCGATCGGAATATTTCATCACATCAAACGAAAATGGAAATATGTATCCTATGGACATTGAACTCATGATTAGGAAACCTCAATTATGTTTTCTTGTCAAAGCAGCTTCTGATGAAAGTTGGTTGTGCCACCGACGTCTAGCTCACTTGAATTTCAAATACATCAACTTAGTTACTGGTGAACTTGTACGAGGAATGCCACTTCTGAAATTTGATAGAAACACCCTATATGATGCTTGTGAATGTGGAAAATCAGCAAAAAAAAGGCATCCTCTGATCACTGATTTTACCATTAAATAACCTCTACAGTTACTACACATTGACTTATGTGGCCCTTGGTAATTAAAGGTATGTCTCAGAATAAATACATATTGGTAATTATGGATGGACACACTAGTTTCATATGGGTTTTCTTTCTTCGACAAAAATTAGAAACCGCTTAGGAATTGATTAACTTCATCAAAAGGATTAAAGTTTGTATAAAGTTTCTGGTTAGAAGCATCCCGAGTGACACTGACACTGAATTTATTAATGCTCTTCTAAAAAATTATCTTGATGAAAAAGGCATTTATCATAATTTCTCTGCTCCTTACACTCCTCAACAAAATGTTTGAACCCTTGTTGAATTAGCCAGGTCCATGTTCAACTTAGCAAATATTCTGTTACACTTATGGGCTAAAGTAGTAGCTACTGGTTGCTTTGTTCAAAACTAAATCATAAACAACAAACGACTCAAATGCACGATGTATCAAGAACTCAAAGGTAAGAAACCTAATGTCAAGTTCTTTCACATATTTGGTTGCAAGTGTTTCATCAAGAATAACAAAGATCATTTGAGAAAATTTCAACCAAAATGTGATGAAGCCATAATTCTCGTATACTCCACCAGAAGGATTACATATAGGGTTCTAAACAAAAGAAGACGTCTAATTGAAGAAAACTTTGATTTCACATTTGATGACTTGTTTATTCGAAACCACTCACAAACGGATATCACCTATCACATCATGGAATGTGATGCACCCTCTATGGACAAACCAAGTCAACAAGTCATTATTAAAATCGACTTTAAATCGCTATTCGGACCTTCCAAAGTTACCCTTGATGCTGATGTCTTGATGGAAAAAACAGATTACAAAACAATGCTCTAAGCGGAAAAACATTTAAAAAATTAAATTATTAGGGCACATACAACCTAAAGGGATTTATGTCTTTCACATAAATGCAACATACTATTAACTATCAAACTACAATAACCCTAACGAAATCAGAATTCATAAAGGAAGATTACATACCTCTTGATTTTTTTATTGTAAACAAACCTAAAATCCTTCTTCAAATCTTTCGAAGCAAGCACCAGAAATCTCGTGCCTCTGATGGTTCACACCTAACCCTAGTAACTAGAAAACTTAAAGAAAGAGGAGAGAGGAGATCAAATTTCCGGCCTTGGCTCTTAGAAAAGGAGAGTGGTCGAAAATTATAGCTCATAGGGTCTATTTATACCTGAATTAGGAAACCCTAGATAATCGTAATTTGAATAAAATAAAATTAATTCAAATTGGTAAGTATTCAGCTTCCTAATGATCTGTAAGGAATATTCTAAATGCACTAGAATACTCTTAGAAACCATGCACCCCTTCCAAGGAAGGTTTCAGACCTTCTTGCTCAACTTTTGAACAATTACAATTAGACCCTTGTACTTTTAACTAACCCAATTAATCCCAAAATTAATTCTAATTGATTTCTGATTAATTCTTAATTAAATATTACTATTTCTAGTTAATATATTATTTTCATAATATATTAATAAATTCATTTATTGCTATTTATTAATCATATAATAAATGAATAAATCAGTCTCTCTCTCTCTCTCTAAAAGCCATCATATTCAATTACTAGGTTTGAGGGCAACCCAAAAGGACTTTGCTAATAATTCAAGTATATACTAATTAAGTTATTTTCTTAGACACCTAATCCAACAGTCTCCCACTTGGATAAGTCTATAACTGTAATTACCGGTATAACATCTAAATTAGACAGCAAGGAGTGCTTCCATAGCAACTTCCGAACTCTAAACCAAGCATACATTGGTCCTAAGATAAGTGATAATATATTCCTCCATTCTACAAGATATCATACGGATATGAGATGTGGATTAGAATCAATCTCATAGTCCAAGTTTTGTTTCTTGATTTCTAATTTGTGATGACGACATAAGACTTCAAATCTAACACATCAACTGAGTTTTGGTTGGGTCCAACACTATAAGTCAACACCAAATCACCAAGGGTCCCAAAGATATCACTTTTCCCGTTAGGGAAAAATGAACGAATAAACTTTGACTTATATGCTTGTATCTTTTACTCATCAAATCATACATGACACTGCATTTTATAACCTCATGTTACTGATGCGTTTTCGCAATACCAATGCACAACCGACTTGTAAATTACAACTCATATATCTCCATTTCAAGAATAAAAGATATTATCGTCTCAGAATTACCCGTGGTATGATCCATGAAGTAATTTTCTGAGCGTGGGTTTATCCAATACTTAAATCTTCATTTCTATGTACTCATGAATGTGTAGCAATACAATCGCTATGTCTAACCTCCTTAGACAATCTACATTCCAATTCATGACAATATTAATTCACTACTTACTTACCAAGGTATGAGTGACTGTGGAATTTAAAATAATTACATTATTCGGGAAGTAAAACATGCAAAACGAAACAAAAGAATAAATAATTGACAAAGGCAGTAAACAAACTCATAAATAATCTCTATTATTTGATCAACAAAAAATCAGTTACATTTATTTTTTACGAGTTTCAAAATAATCATCTAACTACTAAAACTAATATCATCTCTTAATCCAATGCTCCTAGTATGTTGATTATGTTTGACCCTACTTAGAGCCTTCGTCAAAGGATGTGTAGGATTCTTTTTAGATGGTACCCTATTCACAATGAGGTGACATTCTTCTACTCTATGTCTGATATAATGGTACTTTTTGTCGACATGTCTTGACTTACCATGGTCTCTTGGTTCTTTAGTCAAAGCATCCGCACCATCATTATCGTAGAAAAGTTCCATCGGTTCCTGAATGGTTGGAGCTACTCCAAGATCTCCAATGAAATTTCTTAACCAAGCTGCTTCCTTTGATGATTCACTCGCCGCTATGCACTCTGATTCACACATAGAATCAACCATTGTGTCTTGCTTGGAACTTTTCCAAGTAACTACTCCACCATTTAACATAAACACCCAACCAGATTGAGAACAAAAGTTGTCTCTATCTATTTGAAAGCTAGAGTCACTATACGCAGTCATTCTCAACGTATCACTGCCTCCAAAAACTAGAATCATATCCTTTTTTATTCACAGATACTTGAGAATTTTCTTCACTGTTGTCCAATGATCCTTGCCAGGATTTCCCTAATAGAGACTGACCATTCTTAAATCCAAGGACACATCAGGGCGAGTACATGCCATAGCGTACATGATCGATCCTACAGCTGAAGCATAAGGGACTCGACTAATATCAACTATCTCCTCATCCATACTGGGGCTTTGAGTCTTACTCAATTTGGCATTGCTTTAAATAAGTAGTTATCGGCCTATCCTTTCTTGGAATTTTCCATGCTAAACCGTTTTAGTACTTTGTCCAAGTATGTACTTTGACTAAGTCCAATTAGTCTTTTCTTTCTATCTTTCAAAATTCTTATCCCGAGATTATAGGCAGCCTCTCGTAGATCCTTCATAGCGAACCACTTTCCAACCCAAGATTTCATTTCTTGCAAGGTTGGAATGCCGTTTCCTATAAGTAGTATGTCATCAACACATAATACTAGAAAGGTTACTATACTCCTAATAGCTTTGACATACACACAAGAATCGTCCTCATTTCTAAGGAAACCAAACTCTTTGACTTTCTCATGGAAACAAAGATTCCAGATGTGAGGTGCTTGTTTCAACCCATAAATGGATTTCTCAAGCTTACACACTCTATTGGGAAACTTTGCATCAACAAAGCCCTCTATCAAACTCATGTAAACATCCTCAGCCAACTTTCCATTAAGTAAAACGGTTTTGACATCCATCTGCTAGATTTCATAATCATGAAAGGCAGCTATGGCGAACATTATCCTAATAAAATTTATCTTAGCCACTGGCAAGAAGGTCTCATCATAGTCAATCCTCAGGGTTTGAGTAAAGCCCTTCACAACCAGTCGGGCCTTGAATGTAGGCACATTTCCATCGATATCGGTCTTCTTCTTGAAGTTCCATTTGCAACCAACTGTCTTTCGACCAGGTTCTTGATCAACCAAATTCCAAATTTGTTTGTCATACATGGAGTTCATCTTACTGTCCATTGCCTCTTTCCACTTTGAAGCCTTAGGGCTTGCCGTTGGTTCCTTGTAGTTAGCAGGCTCATCCAAATTAACCAGTGTTTGATCACTGATAAATGTATCAACATATGAAGTTATGAAAACCATAGAATTCAGGTGGCATGTTAACTCTACTAGAACGACGAAGAGGTAATGAATTGTCAACTGGCTCAACTGGAATTTCTTCCTTTGGTTGAGTGCTAGTGTCTTCTAAGGCTCCTTCATTAGTTGACTCTTGAATCTCTTCAAGGTCAATTGTGCTCCCACTGTCCTCTTTGCATATGATCTCTCTCTCGTGAAAGACTCCTCTTCATGCTTCAAAAACTACGTTTTCACTAGGCTTGTAGAACAAATATCCAAAAGAATTTTATGGGTAGCAAATGAAAATACACTTCTCACTTCTGGCTTTTAGCTTATCATGAGTCTCTCGTCTAGCGATAGCTTCACAACCCCAGAATTTGATATGTGCTAACGAGGAACCTTCCTTGTCCACATCTCGTGAGGTGTTTTGGCAACCTTTTTAGTAGGGACAAGATTTAGAATATTGGTGGCTGTCTCTAAGGCATACCCCCAGAAGGAAATCGAAAGAATGGCTCGACTCATCATGGAACGAACCATGTCCAACAAGGTCCGATTGTGCCTCTCAGCCACACCATTAAGTTATGGTGTCCTAGGAGGAGTCAATTGTGAAACTATTCCATATTCCTTGAGGTAGGGGTGGAACTCGATACTAAGATACTCTCATCCTCTATCAGATCGGAGCATCTTTATCTTCCCGCATAATTGATTCTCGACTTCATGTTTAAACTCTTTGAACTTTTCAAAGGTTTGTGATTTATGTTTGATCAAGTAGATATAACCAAACTTATTATAATCATTCGTGAATGTTACATAAAACTGATTAGCATCTCTCGTGCTAGATCTGAAGAGTTCACACACATCTATATGTATGAGGTCCAACAAATCTTCACCTCTTTCACAAAATCTAGTGAAAGGTGATTTTGTCATATTTCCCAAAAGACAAAATTCGCATTCATTATCTGACCTTAGGTCAAATGATTCCAACACTCCATCCTTTTGGGGTTGGGCGATGTGTTTCTTGTTAATGTTCCCAAGACGACAATGCCACAAGCATGCCTTGTGTAAATCATTAGACGAATCAATGTGAAATACACTATTGCCTAAGCTATCAATACAAGTCACTATTTCATACACACCATTGCAAGGTAAAGCTTCAAATATAAAAATACCATTTTTATAAACTAAAACTGAACCATTCAAATTATTAAATGAATAACGAAAACCTTGTATGAACAATGCATGAAATGAAATAATGTTTCGTGTCATTTCTGGTGAATAGCAACAATCAATTAAACTAATCCTGACATCACTACTAAGCACAAGTTGATAAGTCCAAATCTTGGTAACAGGAGAAGATCACCTATTTCCCATGATTAGATTCATCCTCCCATGCTCCACCTCCTTGCTTTCTTTTAGCCCCTGCAAATCAGAACACATGTGAAAACCACATCCTGTATCAAGGACCAAAGAATGAGTAGATTGTGTGTTATTAGTTTGAATAATGTATATACCTGTTGACGATGGCTTGACCTTGCCGTCCTTGATATCTTGCAAGTACTTGGGGCAGCTCCTCTTCCAATGGCCCTTGTCATTGCAATAGTAAGAAATGGCCTCTTTGGGATCACTAACAGCTGGAATGTCTGAATTCGACCTTGCCTTTGGGCCATTGCTAAATGACCTAACTTGGGCCTTGTTCTTCCAGTTAACTTTGGTAGCAACCTTCCTATTCTTCCCTTTTCTTTGCCCAATGGTGAGAACGGGAGCACTAGCAGTAGTGAAAGGGGCTTGATTCTTTCCCTTAATTCCTGACTCAACACTCTACAACAAGTTGTGGAGTTGGGCTAATGTCACACCCCCGAACCAGACGACGGAAACATCTGGGGGCTTGGGTGACTTCATTTTGTAATATCATCACAATGTATATATTTGAAACAAGACAACACCATCATCATACATATCAAAATACAACCAACATTGTTTACATCAAGTATAGTATCATAAATTACATGCCATAATATTCAATGTATGATGATAACAAAATACGATAAATTCCACATGTTCTTGTAGACCTTTCCGCTTAACGATTCCCTGAGAATACAAGTTATTTTGAAAACGTCAACATATATAATGTTGGTAAGTTCATAAGCATGTTTGAATGAAAAGGTTTGTATTGTTCGTAAAACACCAGAAATTCCGATATTTTCTGAAAAATGGTTTAATAGTGATGTGTCAAAATCAAGTACTAATGCATGTGTGTTTTCTATTTTTGGAATGTATATAAAAATGTAATCCGGAAAAGATCCTGTATTTTCTGTTGTAAGTAGAAGGTATTGTTTAACTGTATATTTCCCCAGAAAATCCTATATTTTCTGTTTACAAAAGTGTCGTGGTCTCAAAACCCTAAGACCGATTATCATTGTATGTATGTTTTCGTATCGACAATATTTTATATGTATTCCGTAAAATTATGATGGAGAGAATCTCTATGTGAGCCGTTTTAACCATACTTGATTATGACGAATTCGCCCGTCGTGGCGTTTTCAGGCGCCGTCTTGTTTAAGGTAAGGTTTTTCACCCTAGACTGGCCTAGTCTAACTGTAGTGAACAGCTCAGGTGTGGGGTGTCACCCCGTATAGATCTATACACAAACTCCCGCTCTCCCTCCAGGAGACTCTGGTTATAACTATAGGCTACGATCGTACACTCGAGAGGTGTCAACCGACATGTCTCACTAGAATCCTTAACTGAGTTTACGCGAATATTGTATCATGTTATATATAATGTTTCCGTGTACGTTTTATGTTTGAAAAGTCCAACGAGTATGTATGTGAATGTACGAGGCCCAACAGACATGTAGAAGGACCAATAAGGCCCAATAAACATGTGATGTATTGTCCAGGCCCAATAAGCATGTAAATGGACCACTAAGGCCCAATAAACATGTAATGTATAATCCAGTTCTAATAAGCATGTAAATGGACCACTAAGGCCCAATAACATGAAATGTAAATATTAGGCCCAATAAACATGTAATCGATGTATTTAGTTTGTTTGTTATTACATTGTTTGTTTTAGCTCGATTGTTTTCTAAAATGACATAAAAAGGCCCACTTTTTGTAATGATGACATTTTTGGCCCATCAAGCCGAAAATTTACAATTTAGGCATATTTTTGATAAAATTGACACTTTAGATCCCTTAAGACCAAAAGTTTACATTTATGGGTTTATTTCAAATAAGATGACATTTAAGCCCACTATTGTTAAAAATAGCATTTTCGACCCAATATCATGGAAATTGACATTTTTGGCCCAATTATATAAAAATTGACATTTTCGACCCAATTATGTAAAAATTGACATTTTCAGCCCTTTTTAAACAAAAACAACATTTGTGGCTCAAGTTTGTTTAAAATGACAATTTAGTCCACAAAAGTCATACTTTTTCCAAATTTGGCCCATAAAACCGTGAAGGCCCAATTTAAGCCCATTTTGTGAAAAATTTACTCCTTTGGCCCTTTGTAAAACCATAATGTCATAAAAAACCCATTTTTATACAAAAATGACTCTTTGGTCCTTGAAAAACCGTAAGTATCATAAAAGCTTCATCCTTTTTTGTTTATTTGTCAAAAATGGTCCCTTTACAAGATTTTGTTTAGTTTTTCAACATCCTTAACATGTTTAACACTTTCATCCTTATGGTAAGTTGCATAAAGTGTTTTAGTTTACAAATATTGTCAAGACTTGATAGAGTTTTCGAGATCTATGAAGTTTCTTCACATAATCACAACATATAACTTAGAAAACACACATAAACATACACAAATACATAGATCTATCACATAAGCAACTTGTATCCTCCCCCAAAACATAGTAAAACCGAAAACAAGGGGTATGAACTCACATTGCTTTGATGTTTTCGGTTTTTGGTGATGAGATGAGGAGATCTCGGCCCTAGAAAGCTTCTTGAGAAGGATTTTCGAACTCTAGTATGTTCTAAGAGCATAGATCATGAAATGATGTGGGTTAAGAAGAGATTTTTGGTGTAACTTGAAATTAAAACTATGGAGTCTAACCAAAACTTACCAAATGTGATGAACTTTGATGAAGAGTTCTTGGTGTGCTCTTGAAATTCTCGAAAACTAGGAGGATGGGAGGGAGAAGTTCTTTGTGCTAGAGAGGAAAATGAGAGAGAATTCTTGAGTTGGAAGATGAAAAGTGATGGTGGTGATGAAAGCCCTATGGCCGAGAATGAGGAGGGATAAGAGAGAGGGAGGAAAGTTGACTTTTGAAGAGGGTGATGTGAGAGTTGCATGGGTACATGCACTCTTGCATGGGTATCCAACATGTAATAGTGAGGTGGCACCTTAAATATCCTCCCATTTGTTTTTTTTGTTATTGGGCCGAGAGAGGGGAAAGAGGGAAGAAAATGAGGGAAGTTGGGCCTTTTCTTTGCTTAGTTTGAAATTATGAGGCCCAAAATAATTATTTTTCAGCCTATTGGGCCTTTATGGAGGTTCACGGCCCAATGAGACCCAAGGAAGTAGTTTACGGCCCATTAGGGCTTATGAAACTAGTTATGGCCCATCATGGCCCATTAGAAATAAGATGGATTATTCTAGGCCTATATGACCCAAAATACCCTAATCTCATGGATTTGGGTCCATTTAGAGCCCAAATAGGGTTCCTAGGCTCAAAGTGGTCAAATTGAAAGTTTATTGGTCCATTAGGCCCAATAAGAGAATCCTAGCCCATAATAATCTTGAACCGGGATTTTTAGGGTTTTTAATCCATAGTTAAACATATGAGATGTATTGTATTAGGTTTTGAACATAAATCAAGAGTTTGGATTCAAATGGATGGTTTCATGTTAGCATATAGCAAGATATTCACTTAGAGTACAAGTCTTACAGTAGTTGATGTTTACATGAAAACAGAATTTCCTAGCTAAAATGCTAGTTGTGATAGCTAATGAGCTTTCTGTGTTGTTTAAATGATAGGCCAATATAAACTGATCATAACAACTTGGCAAGGAGTTCAAGACCATGTCAATGGCCAACTCCTCGTCGAACTACACATTAAGCCTAACAAGGCGTTCCACGTACCTTTGCATTCTTTGTACGTGGTTGTATACAAACTCTCCTTCTTTCATCTTGCAAGCCATGAGAGCTTTGACCACATCATATTTCTCTTGACGAGCTCTCTTATGGTACTTTTCCACAAGGTCATTGTTCATCTCATATAACGTCTACAATCCGGGGATCATTGTGGCGACCATGATGCAAGTAACTTTTGTTGCATCATCGTAGTGTTTCTTGTAAGAGGTTAGTTGTTCAGGAGTAGCAGTGGCTTCATTGATCTCACAAGTTTTTCTTCAAGGACATACTATTTTCCCTCGAATCGAAGAGTCATATTAATGTTGCATATCCAATCATTGTAGTTGGTGCCATCAAAGGTCACATTGGACACAATCGAGAGTAGGGAGAAACTGAGTGATGGGTAGATGACGATGGAGCAGAAGCATCACCAGAAGTAGACATCTATAGAGAAAAAAATAGTTTTAGTTAGATGACAATTATCCTTAACATTTTAACCCATAATAAACAATTAAGGCTAGGATCCAAAATAACAATTCACAACTAAGAAGAGGGATGCCATAATCTTATTGCGAATTTATGAAGGTAGGTAAAACCAATTTACCAATTTCGAACTATGAAATTCCTAGATCTTTTGAGATTCAATGAATCTATCAATGGAATGTTTAATCTCAGATTATGTAGTTCTATTTGTGACTGGGATACCGAGGATCACATACAAGATGTGAATAACCATACAAATATGTTTGGCACTCTCTATTTCATTTTAATGTGTCGGTTAACAACACACGCTCCACTAATCAATGATAATTTTTGAGAAGCCCATTATTACTCTTTATAGTCACTATTAGTGTATCGGTTAACCACATGTGCTCTACTAACTACTATAAAGCATAATATGCTATTTTATGGATTATGCTATTTTATGGATTAACATACTTTTCACATTTTTCCTAAAGTAACTAAGAGTAGGATTTTATAAAAACATTTAGTTACTTTTATAACACTATACTTATTAATGACATTATGTCCTATCAAATCTGTTCGACTAACGACTCTCCACCATACAAGAGAGCGGTAGGTAAGAATAGATACCCAATGGCGGTCATTTTATAGGCCGTTTCCTTAAACTCCCCTTATAGTATGGCTTCGTGAATGAGGCGTACTAGCGATTTGACTGACTTATTCTTTTATATATATATATATATATATATATATATATATATATATATATATATATATATATATATATATATATATATATTAAACAATTAATCATATTTATAGTATAAGGTGTATTTTGAACATTTTAAAATAGTAGACATTTGACATTAATTATTATAATTAATCAATATCTAAATTAATCATTTATACATTTTAAAAAACTAATTATATTAATCAATTAAATAATTGATCAAGTCAAAGATTTATCTCCTAATTTATAGGCTTTTATTTAATTATCAAATATGTAGCAAATTCGGATTTGGCATATATTAAAACAAATAATTACCAAATAATAAGCATACAAAACAGATTAGGCAGATAAACTCGAAAAAATCAAATTATTCAGATCTCACATTGTGAGCATCAATGCTCACGCCGTGAGATGCAAAAAACCGACTTTTTTTTTGTTTAATCAATTCACTTATGTGCAATTAGATGAAAGACAACCATAGGCTCTGATACCATTGATGGAAAACGTAGTTTACAAAACAATGCTCTAAGCGGAAAAACATTTAAAAAATTAAATGATTAGGGCACATGCAACCAAAAGGGATATATGTCTTTCACATAAAGGCAACATACTATGAACTATCAAACTACAATAACCCTAATGAAATCAGAATTCATAAAGGAAGATTACATACCTCTTGATTTGTTATTGTAAACAAATCTAAAATCCTTCTTTAAAGCTTTGGAAGCAAGCACCAGAAATCTCGTGGCTCTGATGGTTCACACCCAACCCTAGCAACTAGAAGACTTGAAGAAAGAAAAGAGAGGAGATAAAATTTTCGACCTTGGCTCTTAGAAAAGGAGAGTGGTCTAAAATTGTAGCTCACAGTGTCTATTTATACTTGAGTTCGAAAACCCTACATAATCCTAATTTGAATAAAATAATATTAATTCAAATCGGTAATTATCCAGCTTCCTATTTATCTGCAAGGAATATTCCAGATGCCCTGGAATACTCTTAGAAACCGTCCACCCCTTCCAAGGAAGTTTATGGACCCTCTTGCTCAACTATAAACAATTACAATTAGACCATTGCACTTTTAATTAATCTAGTTACTCCCAAAATTATTTCTAATTAATTTCTGATTAATTCTTAGTTAAATATTACTATGTGTAGTTAATATATTATTTTCATAATATATTAATAAATTCATTTATTGCTATTTATTAATCATATAATAAATGAATAAACCGGTCTCTCTCTCTCTAAAAGTTATCCTATTCAATTACTAGGTTTGAGGGCAACCCAAAACGACTTTGCTAACAATTCAAGTATATACCAATTAAGTTTTTGGCTTAGACACCTAATCCAACATGTCTTACATTCAACCGAAGCTCATTTTTCAACCAATTCGTCTAGACCCATTCCTTCAGAAGCTTCAACCAAAGAAGACATTCAGTTGACGGAGAGAATCACCCTATGGATCCAAGAATTTCAACAGTAAAGGGGGACCAATCAGAACTGTCTAATTCTTTTGATCATCTATTGAATTATCCACCAGAAGCTGATACCAATTGTGGGACACATTTGACAACGGTTAATTCTACACCATCAGAAAATACATCTCCTGGTGATTATGGTATTCAAGGGGAGCTTCTGTTAAGTGTTCCACAAGGTTCTCACAATACTAAACAAGACATCACATCAGCTACTACAATTGACCATATTACCCATCGTCTCCACATTTGGACCAAAAATCATCCGCCAAACCAAGTCATTGGCAATCCCAATGTTGGTGTTCAAACCATGTCAGCTAAATCAGTTAAGGATGAATGCCATTGTGTGACATTTATCTCATTGGTGGAACCAGGGGCGTATCTACCATATAAGAAGGTAGGTCCTAGGACCTACCTAAAATTTTAATTTCATTTATAATATATATACCACAAAAATTAGGAACTACCTTAGAAAAAATAGAGGACCTACCTTGAGTTTGTTTTTCTAAAAAATGTCTTAAAAACCATTTTAAAAGGGGAAAAAATAAGTTATATGGGGCATTTGTGCTGTTAAATATATAGGGTTAAATATAATATATAGTTTTTATCAAACAATAAGGTATTAATGCACAAATAACCAACTAATTTTTCATTAAATCGTTCGGTTTTTTCAATTATATTTCAGTCGTTTTTTTTACATTTTAATTGGTGGTGGCTAATCGGTTTTTTCAATTATATTTCATTAAATTGTACACGAACCGACCCGACCCGACCCCTCACAAGTGTTGTTGATTTTTTTATCGGCTTCACCTAATTTAGGAACCACGTTATATTTTGTTCTAGATTCGCCACTGGGTGGAACCCCAAAATATTTACGATGCACTAGAACATTCTAACTGAATCACCGTTATGCAAGAAGAACTAGCTAAATTCGAAAGAAACATAACCTTAATCCTTGTCCCTCCCCTAAAGCATCAAGCAATTGTTGGTACTCGTTGGGTATTTCGAATAAATTTGATGAATATGGAATTTTCATCTGTAACAAATCCAAATTAGTTGCCAAAGGCTATAGTCAACAAGAAGGAATTGATTACGATGAAACATATGCTCGTATCACAAGACTAGAAGCAATATACATCTTCTTGGCCTATGCATCTCACAAGAACATCAAAGTTCATCAAATGGACGTCAAAAGTGCCTTTCTCAATTGAGAATTGAAAGAAGAAGTATATCTCCATCAACCACTAGGTTTTGAAAACCTAGATCTTCCCAACCACTTCTACAAACTAATGAAAGCGATATATGGTCTAAAACAAGCTCCTCGTGCTTGGTATGAAACTTTGACTAAGTCTATGGAAGATTCAAGATTCATTAGAAGAGTAGTTGATCAAAAGTTATTCAGAAGATCAAATCAGAAGCATCTGACGTTTGTGAAAATTTATGTAGACGACATCATCTTCGGATCAACCGATGAATCCATGGTTGTTGACTTCTCAAAACTAATGGTAAGTAAATTTCAAATGAGCATGAATCGTGGAATGAATTTCTTTTTAGGTATGTAGGTAAACCAATTACTTCAAGGTACATTCATCCATCAAGAAAAATATACTTCCGAGTTGCTCAAGAAGTATTCCATGGACAACTGTGTATCGTCCAAAGTACTAATGTCCGTCGGTGCGAAGATATTTGCTAATTTATTTGGAGAATATGTAGATCAGATACGTATTGAGGAATGATTGTATCTCTTTTGTACCTTATATGCAAGTAGACCTGACATCATGTTCGCCACTTGCCAATATGTCTGATAATAGGCTAACCCAAAGGTTTCACATCTCACTACTATAAAACAAATCCTCAGATATCTTCAAAGAACAAAATCCTTGGGCTTATGGTATCCAATCGGAAATGACTTCAATATTCAAGCCTATATTGATTCTAATCATGTTGGATGCAAACTTGATCATAAAATCACAGCTGGAGGAGGTCAATTCCTCGGAGGACGACTTCTAAGCTGGTCTTCTAAGAAGCATAACTATGTATCCCTCTCGACTACCTAAGGTGAATATGTTGCTGTTGTAAGTTGTTGTTCTTAAGTCCTTTGGATGAAGTCACAACTTTTGGACTATGTATATCGTATGTTAAAGGTACCAATCTACTGTGATTCCAAAAGTGCTATTGTCATTTCTTACAATCCAATTCAACACTCTTTAACTAAACATATCGATATTCGATATCACTTTTTGAAAAGATAACATCCTGAATGGAAATATTAAAATTATCTTTGTTTCCACAATAGAAGAAATTGCAGATGTTTTCACAAAGGCTCTTGATCCAACCACCTTTAATAACTTTCTTAACATGTTAAGGATCCTCAAGCTTGATCCTAATATGTTAAATTAATATTTTTCCTCTATCTGAAGCTTCTGGTATTTATTACCAAATTTAATGATTATCTCGGAAGAATTGTTCTTTATAATTTCAGAAGCTCACATCAGAAGCAATTTCATCGCCTTTGGATTTTTCCTTCGGACAGACGATATATATTATGTGTTTGATTTAACCTTTCTTTTTAAAATGTTTTTCCTCAAGTGTTTCATAGTTCATCCCGCCAGAAGAATTTATTTTAGACGATGAAAGGTATAATAAATATAGTTCTTATGATTTTTCTTAAATGCTTAATCAATTTTATTCTTTTTGGACTCATGTTCTTACAAGAATGTTTGCTTTCGAAATCATCACTAATTTCATTTGATTAATTAAATCATTCTCTCTTCAAAAGTAAACTTTTCAAAAATAAAAGACACATGTTTGTTTTTAAATGTTTCCTTCCCATCCATGGGTGAACCCCTACTTTTAAAAGAAAATCAAAGGATAATATTCAAGTCAATTTATTGTCAAATCAAAATAGGTTATTTGTACATTGAATATCGAATCACTCAAGTTTTCATTTAATGACTCGTTTATTATCATTAAATGCATCGTACTTATCGCTTTTTGTAAAATTCTTTTTGAAATGTCTGATGGTTCATAAATCATATCCAGATACTTCAAACCCATATATAGTTTATCTCTCCCACAATTGTGACTCCACACTCTCTAAATTGTTTCTAACTTTTGATTATTTTTCTCATATATCTCATTTGTTCATCTTCCTTCTGTAACATCCCAAAAATTTCAGCAAATTAAAACTTTTCAAAACAATCCATTTATTAACAAAAGTGTTTACAAAAACATTGTCTCCAAAACATGATTTAAAATCAGAGTCTCCCAAGATCCAATCTGTTGTAAAACCAAGGATGTGTAAGGTCACGCCTTCCCCTTGACACGAATCATCTGAAGAACCTGAAACCATAAACAAAACTGTAAGCACAAAGTTTAGTGAGTTCCCCCAAAGTACCAACACACAAACAAATAACATATACAAATAACAACATACTATGGGTCCAATCCACCATTGGGTTAGAATACCCTAGGCCCTCAACCATCGGGTTGGAATGCCAACATACTATAGGTCCAGTCAACCATCGGGTTGGATACCCCAGACCCTTAACCATCGGGTTTGAATGCCAACATATTATGGGTCCAGTCAACCATCGGGTTGGAATACCCCAGGCCCTCAACCACCGGGTTGGAATGCCAACATACTGCTAGAAAAAGGGGATATAGATAAACTTAGATTAGTGAGAGTTATGAAACACTTTCAGATTAAAGCATATCGAGGGTACACTCAAAATCTCTAATCGGATGAAACTCACTGTTTTTCAAGAATGGAGATTGAAGAAGATGTTATGAAATTTGTACCCAAAAATGAATCCGAAATTGATCATATAACAGAACTAACTTCCTGTCCTAAAACTGCCATATGGTATGTCACACCCCCAAACCAGAACGGCGGAAACATATGGGGGCGGATGGAGTGACTTCATGTATAGTATCATAACAATTGAATACAAATGAAACATAGCAACCCAAACATCATACATTGAGATTACAAGTTTACATAGTTTACAAACGTTGTTTGTTCAAAAGCAAATACAAATAATTTGAATGCAGAAATCATGATGTAGTGACGCTTGTCCTCAAAATGTTTTCGTAATACCTGTTCACTAGTTTCCTGAGAATACAAGCAGTTTTGAAAAGCGTTAACATTAAAGTTGGTGAGTTCATAAGCGTTTTTGTATGAATAAAATCTGTAATGTTTCCTTGTAAATGATAGCGTAAAGTTTTCCAGAAAATCCAATATTTTCGTAAATGTATAATGTAGTCTTAAAACCCTAAGACCAAAAATGTAGGTAGTGTTGTATTGTGAAGTAGTATCATATAGCTTTATATATTTTATAAAACTGAATGAAGATGCATTAGCCCCGTAAACCAAATGATTGCTAATACCCTATGTGAGTTATTATAACCATACTTAATACGACTAGTGGCTTGTACGACGTTCTTCAGGCGTCGGAGCTGGTAGAAATTTGTCACCCTAGACTTCCGGTCTAACTGTAGCGAACAACTTAGGTGTGGGGTTGTCAATCCCGTATAGATCTATACACAACGGTCTCGCTCTCCCTCCAGGAGACTCTGGTTATAATGTATGACTCGAGGTGTACTTTAGGTAAAGTACGTGAAGAGAGTGTGTCTCACAAACTGTACCAACGGTTTACGTGTAATGTAGTGAAATCCTTTTTGTATGTAGAAGCATTTCCCTTTCATAGTAATTTATAGAGTGACATAATTATAGTTCGAAATAATTATATGTAATAAGACCGAAAACCGATAACTAGTTTAAGTGAACCACAAACTATACCCATTATAGTTTAGCTGAAAAAGTTATAGAGTCAGAGAAAAGTAAACCCATTTATACATTTTATTATACAAAATAATAGGTTTAGAAAGTTCATAACTTGGTTAAACCCAAGATAATATTGTCTTAGAATAGTTATGAAAACTCATTCTCGATAGAAAATTTCATTTTATCATAAAAGTCATAATTTTCCAGAATGTTCATGTAGTAAATTTAAAACTTGTTTTTATATAGTTTCATACTATAACTTAACCATATTGTGCATGAAAGCTTCAAATAACTAGTAAAATCACATAGCATGCCCATAACACCTTATACACAACATATAGATGAACACATATAACAACATTTTGTTATAATATAGTTTTGCTTGTATCCCCCCCCCCCAAAAAAAAAAACCATGAATAATCTTGAAAAAGGTGGGGTATTAACTCACCTTGAGTGGTTTTGTTGGTTGATTTGAAGAGGTGTTGAGAAGTTTTCAAGCCTAAATACTTGAATGGAGTTGATGAACTTCCTTGAGAATAATGTTATACTAAGGGTTTTAACACATTTAAAGTGTGTAAATGGAATGAACTAACATAAGAATGTAAACGATGCTAAGAAGTCTCGAATTTACTTACCAAACCTAACAAAAATGCTTGAAGAAATAAGCCTATTTAAAGCTTGGAACTTGACCTCTTGAGAGCAAGTGGAGTTGTACAGTAAGTGGGATGGGATTTGTGGTATGTGAGGGGATTATTTCATCCTTAATAAAAGAAAGAATATTGATAGGATATTTACTTGGTTATCTGGAGGTTAAAATATGGATATTTGGTGGGTAATACGTGGGATACTGTGATTTATTGGAAATGGGTGAGATTTCAAATCCTAAAGTCAACTTTACCTGCTTTTTCCTTATCCTAGGCCGCAAACCCCTTCAAAACACCCTAGTATGACCGAAATCACATGTGATTTCGGTCATAGTCTTGTCTTTAACTAGTTCATTTCGGTCCTAAGTCCTTCCCATGGTGTTTTCGGCCTTAGTGGATCTTTAGAGTGTGTTTTCGGCCTTAGTGGAGTTGCATGGTGTTGATTTCGGTCTTAATGTTTTCTAGACATGGTGTTTTCGGTTTTGAGTAATATAGATCACAAAGATGATGGCCTTAAAACTCGAGAATTCAAGGTCCTTGCATAAATACATGGTGTTATGTTAAAACTATTTGATTCTTGTTTGATTTGCATTGATCTTTCAAGGTTTATTTCAACATAAATTTCCAAGTGTATATTATCTTTAATCATACAAATGGTGCCCTCTTGGCTTTCAAATAACATTATTGCATCAAGTTACATAGATATACATTGTGGATACACTTATACACAAGACCCCTTAGACTTGGTTTGACCCAAAATTTTCTAGTTGTCACATAGTAGTTACAGGAAAACAACTTCCTGTCCAAAAACGGTCATATTACCTGTCAAAAACTAACATAAACTGGGTTTATAAATGGATCACAAAACTGGGTGTTTTTACAAAAAATACAGATTTCTAAGACATTTTTTCATAGCTCGACCCCAGCCAGGGGTTCTGCCCCTTGGACCCCGCTCCAAGGGGCGCTGCCCCCGGACCCCCGTCAGTTCAGGGGTTTCGCCCCTAAATAGTAGTATACTTTCAACAATGACAAAATCAAACAAATGTGCACTCCGCACCCATACTAATTTGTTCGATAATTGTCAAAGTAACATTGATCAAAAAATTAACCCCATTACACTTAAATAATATCAGTGATATAAAATCATCAACACATACTATGGGTCAAGTCAACCATCGGGTTGGAATACCCTAGGGCTTAAACCATCGGCTTGGAATGCCAACATACTATGGGTCCAATCATCATCGGGATGGAATATGCTCGGTCCAATCAACCATCAGGTTGGAATGCCCCTGCTTGTTGGCTTACGAACAAAGCAGAGAAGCCTCAGCCACCAATCAAACATGTGCATATATAGCAGATAATCATATAACAGTCTACAGCCAGTCAAACAGATCTACAAATCACTAAGCATAACAACATTCTATCTACCAGGATACCGATCTAACAGATCATAACAACACAACAACATCCTATCTACCAGGATACCTATCTAACATATCATAACAGTACAGTAGCATGCATACCAGAATATCAATCCAATGGGCTGACATTGGTGCCTTCGACCCGCAAGTACAGATAGGATAACTCACCTCGACAGCTGAACCCACGAATAAATCTCTGACTGTTGATCCGCTAGAATCCCCGCGCTATCAAACAAATAACACCCAATTAACAATTGGGCTCTATACCAAATCCAATAATACATATATGGGTCCAATCATCCTCGGGATGGAATACCCTCGGGTTGGAATACCCCATGCTTTCAACCATCAGGTTGGAATGCCAACATACTATGGGTCCAATCATCTTTGGGATGGAATACCCTCGGGCCCAATCAACCATCGGGTTGGAATGCCCCTGCCTGTTGGCTTACGTACAAAGTAAAGAAGCCTCAACCACCAATCAAACATGTCCACATATAATAGATAATCATATAATAGTCTACAGCCAGTCAAACATATCTACAGATCACTAAGCATAACAACATCCTATCTACCAGGATACCGATCTAACAGATCATAACAACACAACAACATCCTATCTACCAGGATACCGGTCTAATAGATCATAACAGTACAGTAGCATGCATAACAGAATATCAATCCAATGGGCCGACATTGGTGCCTTCGACCCGCAAGTACAGTGAGGACAACTCCCATCGACAGCTGAACCCACTTTAAATCTCTGACTGCTGATCCGCTAGAATCCCCGCGCTATCAAGCAAATAGCACCCAATTAACAATTGGGTTCCATGCCAAATCCAACAATCCATATATAGGGTAAAAATACCATTTTACCCCTTACCTAGTTTGGTCCAAGACTAAGGCCCAAACTCCCAATCATAAAGGCTCACAACCAAAAACCATCCAAAGCCCACTTATGGCCTAATTTTCCAAATTGGGCCCAAACCCTTACTTGGGCCTTACCCTAAACCCCATTAACATTTCCCCAATCAAAACACTTGTTTACAGATGGCGCAACAAAGTCCCAAGCAATCCAAGCCCAAAAGATAGCCCAATCGAAACCCAAACACACAAAGCCCATTTAGACAGAGTACACAGGGCGTACAGGCATGTACGCGCAGCGTACTCGCTTGGAGGCTTGTACGCTACGCGTACCTGCTTGTATGCCCAGCTTACCCACCTTATTCAGCCCAAACCTGATTTTCACTTAATTTATTAAGACAAAGCTTTCCAAACCACAAATATGACCTCCTTGAGCTAGAATACCACGTAAAGTTGCCAACTTTACGTTCATACATGACTAGAAGAAGCTCTTAAGCTTAAAAGGCACTTATTGGTTGACTTAATGCATGCATGACTCCATAATACACATAAATCTTCCACTTTTATGCTCAAGGATACCAAACAAGCTTAGATCTGAAAGGATAAACCCTTAAACAACCTAACTCATCCATAGTCTCAAAAAGAAGACCAAAATCATAATAAACTAGCCATGAAGAGATCTAATCATAGACAAGTCAAGATGCAAACTTGATACCTCAAAAAGCTTCCCCATAAGATGATGGTTCTAGATCCAAAGCTTTCCCACCAAGCAAAACAACTTCAAGCTTCTCTTCTTTCCTTCCTAAGGGAAAAAATGACTATCAAAGCCTCCTAATAGCTCAAGAACACCTCTAAGAGGCTCCAAGGTCGATTTAGGGTTTTTAGAGTGTGGAGGATGACTTAGAAATGAAGGAAATGGCCTAACATTAAGCTTATATAGGGTACAAATACGAAAATTAGGGTTTCAATCTGACCCTCGTACGCCCAGCATACGAGGTCTCACACCCCAATCCCAGCCTCGCACTACGCTACGCGTACTCTCCTTTACGCACGATGTAGTCTTCCTCGCATCATTATGCCCCGCGTACCACCTTGGTACGCCCCGCATACTAGGGTTTTCCCCAAATGCTAATTCATTCCGAAGGCCATAACTTCTTTGATACAACTCCGATTCCTACCATCCTTATATCCATGAAAAGGCATTGAGAAGCTCCACACTATTATCAACTCACACTTGACTTAAATTTCCCCGAACACAAAATCCAATTTCCAATAAAAGCCCGCTGCCACTTTACCAAAATATCGCTTGGCTCCAAAATTAAATCCGAACGCCCGAAACACCTATATTTCATCACCAACACCCACACGGGTAACGATTCGGAACAGGGCGTTACACCTTCAAGTTGTATCAATGGCGAAATCTAGAACTTCTTCCAAAAACCTAGGCTCTTCATCTTAGTCAAAACTTACTTTCAAATCTGCTTCTTGAAATCTTCAAGCAATCCTTGATGGATATGACGTTATTCTAGCTCCTTTAATTGAAGCCTTAAAACGTCATCCTCTGTTCCCCCCCCCCCCCCCGCACTATCTCAATAACCAATGTTCCATTCGACTATCTGGTCAAAGCACATATCATAACGGATGTCGATGACAAGTTTGATTGAGTCAAGCTTCAATTGATCAATAACGACACAGTTTACGTCACAAAAGCATATCTTTCTTGAATCTATTGGTCTTATTAGGGTTGTCATTCAATCTAGGTATGAAACACCCTCGACTACTCAGGTGTTTTACAAACTTCTTAAAACTGGTCACAAAGCTCCACTCAAAAATACCAACAACTTCAAGAAGTCAAAACTTCCAGTCACTTGTAACTTTCTTGTGCATTTGATCATTCAATGTATATAACATCCCCCTATGACACATATCACAATATTGTCCGCTTTGGGCTCCCAGCACGAAAACTTCCCAGGGGGTCACCCATCCCTGGATTGCACTAGCTCGGGCACACCTAACTGTAAAGTTCTTATGGGATCTGTTGCCCTCATGAATTCAAACATGTTGTGACAAGATAGGTATCCACACCCCATATAAGGAAATGTTTCGCTCTCCTTCCAAGCTGATGTGGAATCAGGTGCAACCCACCTTCACCCCCCATTATAGGGTTCGACGTCCCCGTCGAACACATTGACCCGTTCCCCAACTCTGATACCATTTATAACCACCCCCTATGATACGTATCATAATATTGTCCGCTTTGGGAACTCAGCACGAGGACTTCCTAGGTGGTCACCCATCCTAGTACTACTCTCGCCCGAGCACGCTTAACTGCAGCGTTCTTATGGGATTTGCAGCCCTCACGGATTTAAAACACGTTGTGACAGGGATAGTATCCACACCCCTTATAAGAAAATGATTTGTTCTCCTTCTCGACTGATGTGGGATCAGGTGCAACCCACATTAGGTGGGTTGCACCTGATCCCGCCGGTTGGGAAGGAGAACGAAACATTTCCTTATAAGGGATGTGGATACCTTCCCTATCACAACGCGTTTTAAAGTCGTGAGGGCAGCAAATCCCATAAGAACTATGCAGTTAAGCATTCTCGG